>NC_060274.1:35224300-35232226 GCF_021613505.1 Equus quagga | reverse complement strand
GGCCATCTGACTCAAGACTTTATACACTTACTCACTTCTCCCTTCCTCATCTAAGATACAGTCCTAGAGCAAGAAACCCCAAAACCAAGGCCCTGAGCCACGATGGACGCATGGTGGGTGGTGGATAAGAGCATAAGCTTCACGATATCCCAGGCTGGACTTGACCCCAGTTCTTTTAATGATTAGTAGCATCGATATAGGAAAGTTACTTATGTTTTACAAGGCACACTTTCCTCAACTGCCAACCAGGAATAATTAGACCTAACTCAGTTATTAAAGAGATAAGGTCACCTATGTGGAATTTCTAGCATGGGGTGTCTCATTTAGCTGGCACAGGATCAGTACTAGTTTCTGGCACTTTCTCCTACATGTGTACAAAGAACGTGACTAGAAGCTTTGCCTCTAGCCCTGATGATATTTCCTCCATTTCCAATATCAAGGGTGCTCTGGATCCCAGCTAACACCTTACCTGGCCAAGGGCAAGGAGTTATGAGCACATTGCCTCTGGGATCCCTTTCCACAACAAGTGCTAATGATTCTGAAATTTTGACTTTATGAAAATAAAACGTATAAAAGGGAAATTTCCACAGGAAGAGACTCAGCCTTGTGGTTCATTGAATTGCACGTCTGGCTCACCATCATGGTCTTTAATTATTTCTGGACAATATATATTTCTTGAAAAACTTCAAAAGGTATTAAGAGCAAGTATCTTATAGCATCATATCCAGAATGAGGGACATTTAGGAAGGACAGGTGAGTGAGCCAAGAAATCCTAAAGTTTCAGAGACTTTAGATTACCCACTCTCTTCCTTTTTATGTAATGCTGTTTTTACTCAAACCTCCCACCCACCCCTCTGTGAGCATGAACAAATTTTCATGGATTGTACTCTTCTTAGGAATCTCATTGAATACACAACGAATATAACTCAGATTTTTCTAAATCAGAATTCACCTTTACATTTACTCTTGACCTTTTGATGTCTGGGGTATTTATTGCACTGGAGACACAGAATTACACAGTACCTGTGAGTGTGTTCTTTAAAGTGAGATTGCTGGGATTGACAGTAATAATCTCATAGGTTATATTTAAACTTAAATAAGGTTAAAACTTTCCATGTAAATTTCTCTGAACAAGTGTTTGGCATTTTGTTAGTGGTTAATGAATATTAGTTATTATCATCACTTAGACACATAATGGGAGTGAAGAAAGGCTAAAAGCTACTTATTACAAATAATTTATTCCTGTTGGACACATTCTTTAAAAACGCAACCTTACTTTTCATATTTTGGAATGGTCTGAGTGAATTTAGCAGAGGCTGTTGGTCACGTGACCTGTGAACTGGATTCTGAGTCGTCTTGTTGTCGTCTGTGGTGGTGGAGGGGGTAGATGTTTACTTTTGGGTTTTGATGGGGGGATGTCACTGCAATGTAGGTCATCAGAAATAGAGAACTGTGACAGCCCTCCATGAATATGTCCCATCCTTTCAAAAGACCAGGTGAAACTAACCAAATGACTTCTCTCAGCCCCCCTGCAGCTGCAGCTCACCAGCACCTCTGCCTATTACACCTACCTCCTTCTCCTCGCGAGTGCCGTGTGCTTTACCATCATCAACTTCCGTCTGTGTAGGAGAACAGTGGACTGTGGCAATGGAAAGAGTTCGTAACAGATTTTGGCATAAAGAAGTCAACTTTTCTCCATTGTTTATTCTCCCAAAAGTGTCGTGTGAATATAGCTGGGCTTTCTCTCTGGGTTTGGGTTATTTCAATTCACACGTGTATTTTTCTATATCAGTAATAAAAAATGTCTTTTTAAGCCACTGGACAAACAGAAAATTTTGCTCTGTAACAACGAGTTCTTCCATTGTTCAGGGACAGGGCTGTGGGGTCATCCTTTAGCACTCTCTCTCCATGATCTCCATCAGCTCCTCCAAGACCCAAAGAAGCATGCCTTCTTAGTACAGGCAGCATACAGCTCTGTTCATGTCTCTTAGGGCCATTTAACCGGAACTGCCTTGAAGGCTTCCAGTTTTCACACCCTGAAGCAATTTCATTTTTACTGGAATTCTGTATGTTGTTTTTCATAATAGGCACAATGAAAAAATCAAAAGTCTACATTGTCTCTGTGTATTTTAATTTGATGAAATCTAACTGGAAGTCCAAGGTAAGGAACAGAATGACACCTGAGCCATCAAATCCAGCATTGGCTGTGATGATGGTCAATACACAGTTCTAATTCTTTCCCTGAGACAGTGGTTATGATGCTGTTCTTGGGGCACTGGCTCCAAGAGGAGCCACAGTCACATGATGGCACCCAGGTTACTTCTCCTTCAAAAGTCACTAGATTCACATTCATTTAGTTTGGGACATTCTGATGGCATCAATATAAGATCTAACATGACTTACACTGTGTGTGCTCAGCTCTACACTAGCGTTTACAAGCACCATGTTTCCTGGTCCTCACACTAACCCCATAAGACCTGCACTCACACCAAGAGGCATCATGGTGGAAGGGTTGAGCCCCTGGACTCTGAACCATGAGCACCTGGATTGGAATCATGGGTCTAGTATTAACATCTGCGCTGCCCCGCCAAGCTATTTGAACTCGCTGTGCCATAACTTCCTCTTTCATAGAATGGAGTTACAGCGCCCTGTCTCCTGGAGTTGTGTGGATTTAGATAACAGTGCAACTCCTCAACAGCATTAGCATCCACTCTCGGCAGTTCCACTTTTGAATAGTAGATACTGCACAACACAGAAACACTGACAGTCCCCTCTAACCTTATTTCCCCACAGAGAGGTTAGGTGTGGGTGGAATACGGACTCTGGGTTTCGGCTATGAACCAGGCAACCTCCTTAATTCTCTAGGAGCCCCCTGTAGGTAGGCACAATTATAGTATACAGTGTAGATATTGGAGAAATTACTTTCTTGCCTCAAGGTCCCTATTTTGTAAATAATAGTCATTTAGAGTCAGGTCTCTCTGAACTCACAGCCAGTATTTTCTAACCTACAATCAGGTGGCCTTTCCTTCACCCACTGTCAACTGGGAAAAACAAAACAAAGCAAAACCTACACTGCTTCTCTACTAAAGGCCTCCTCCAAGGCGTCAGTGAGAATTTTCTTAAGGACCTGTGGGTGCATCTGTCTTTTCTCCTCATGTATGGACTCTGTTATTCCCATAGTTGCTCCCTTTGTTATCAACACTATGGAAATTGTACTTTACCCTGTGAGTGTGTCCTAGATTTGCAACTGCTTTTTTGAGGTCTGCTAATGCACTGAGAGTCTTGGGCAGAGCAGGCCCGTTGGTGGTGCTCTCTGGGGGCACCATTCTGACACCCCAGCTCCTCCCCTAAACAGAATGGGCCTGAGGGTCCCCAGAATCACCTGTGGAATCCTCTGTTAGAGCCAGGTGCATTTCTGAGGAAGGAGGTAGGTTATACATTCTTTTTTCGTCGTGTGCTTTTCCTCCACAGCATGTCTGCCATGTGGTGTGGTGAGAGAAACACTGGCCCAGAAGTCTCATTTCACTCCCCATAGTTAGAGCATTGCCTCCTTGGTCTGGCTTTAAGTAGCTGTGACGTTTGTTCTTAACCATGTCACATTGTCTAAATTTACCCAGTGTTAGAAGAAAGCATTCAAGTTGTATCAGGTTTCTAGCGTGATTTAAAAATTCCGTAACTAACATCTGAATGAAGTAATAATAGCAAATGCTGGGATAGTGTTTATGGTAGATTTCTAAGTACATGTTATTTATTTAACTCTCAAAAGAACCCTATGAGATATGTACGATTGTCTCTTTTTTATAGATGGGGAAATGGAGGCAAAGAGAGGAAAAGAACGTCCCCTGAGTTAGATATCTAATAAGAAACAGAGCTGAGGTTTGAACCCAATCAGCCTGGCTGCACAAGTTCTGCTCTCACTTTCTACATTATTTGCTACTAGAGTACAAACAGGTTACTTTAGCTTCAATTAAAACAGGAAACTTTCTCTCATTATTAGACTAAGAGCTGGTGGAGGGAACTGCCTCTTCGCCTGTCCACACTTACTCTCCTTGCTCCTATGCTGCTCCCACAATTCGAGGGTCGTAGGCCAACCTGTGACATAATTTTTCATGCTGGAAAGACTTTTATAGAGTGAGCTCCACCCACCAACAGGACTTCTGTGGTTAAAGTCCACAGCATCTGGTTGGATAAATGAATATCAGAACAACAGGTTGCATCTACAGGTGTGCAATGGAAAAACTAGGCAAATATTTACACAATTCCACATAAAACACTCGAGTCTCAATATACTTATAGAGCTAGAGTCTCCATAAACTTCTCAACTGTAACAAAGGGAAACCTCAGGGCAAGAATTCTCAGAATTTCCCCGTTTGAATTGTCCCTAGTGTTTGGATTCTTTCCCTCAGAGACTTCATTTTTGAAGGCTTTCCGTCACTCAAGCAGGTCACAATTAAGTAATATTTGATTGTTCCTTCTATATTAATACAAATCCCATATAACTGCCTATTAGAAAATCTGAGTAATGAGATAACCAGAGATGCTACACCGACATGAGACAATTCATCCAAAAGGCTAGATATTCAACATATTCATTGGCCATGAAATCTTATCTAGGTAAGTGCATGGTCTCTATCAGGCTCTGTTCTTTTATTTTTTGCTTGTTTGCTGTCTTTTGCTTTGTTTGAATAATAGCAAGCATCTACCACTTAGTGAGCATCAGGAATTCTGCTAGGCAGTTTGGGTGCCTTGTGTCTAATGCTCTCAGTGTGCTACAGTATGGAAATCACACTCATCTCACTGATGAGAAGACTAGGTCCTAGAGAGGCTAAGAAATATGCCTGATATTAGACATGGAGTAGTGCCCGAGCCCACATGACTCCAGGTCTGCCTGACTTAAGACCTCCTTCTCTATCCATTACTCTAGTGGCTGTGCTCCTGGGAGCCTTTAAAAGCCACTGAGGCCCAGCCTACCTCATAGGCCAGACATTGGACTTTCAAAAAACTCCTTCAGCAATTCTCATGCGCACTGGGGTGGAAGCCAGCAAGTGACTGAAAGAGCTCCTGAGCTCCAGCGCTGCTGTCCCAGATCTCACACAGTGAGGAGCCATCACAGAGCCCAGCACACAAGTGAGAATGTGCTGCAGCCAGGAAAGTTTTCTCACTATTCCACCCATCGATTCCTAAGGAAACGAAAAGAACGTACTAAGATTTATGTGCAAGGATGTTCATTAGCCCTGCAGCATTCATTTATAGCACCCACTGGTTAACCCAAATTCCCGAGAAGAAACTAAAAAGTAAGCTAAAGGATGTCATATGATTGTCTACTATGCAATTCAAAAAATGTAGGTTGTTTAAAGAAGTGGAAAATTAATCAGAAATCATTGTTGAGAAAATAATATGCATAGCATGACCCTATAACAATTGTCAGGTAATGCCTTCACGTGGTTCAAATATCAAGTACTCTAAAATACGCATGAAGACACTTTGCTTCAACCACTGTCTCTCCCGCTCCCACTTCTACAGGTCAGACTCTTGTTTCTGGGGCATCCTTCCACTTTTTATATCTGCAAATATGAATGTACTTACATAAACATCTGTGCCTGTATATATTCTCATTTCCTCCCTTCTTACACAGAGGTAGTAAACCATATACATTATTCTGCATGGCTCTTTTCCCCTAAATATCCTATAACTCTTTCCTTGTCAGTGTAGAGGGACACTTACATGGCTGTATGATATTTCACTGGTGAATGTAGAACACTTTATAACATCAGTTTGCTGTCATAAACCAGTGGCTCATTTTCAATCTTTTGCTACTATGAGAAATGCTGAAATATATTACAATAGTGTTTTCCGTCATTTTGTATGCAAGTGTTGGTGAATTTGATAGGTATTTCCAACTGGTCCACGACAGAGAGCACCATTTTGCACTTCTACCACAGTGTCAGTGAATGTCAAGAGTGTGCCTCAGGACTTTCTAATCTGACAGGTGAAAAAGAACCTCATCACACTTTTAATGTGTTTTCCTCTTACTATGAGTGATGAGAAGAATCTTTTCTTTTTTCTTTAAAGATTGGCACCTGAGCTAACATCTGTTGCCAATCTTCTCTCTTTTTTATTTCTTCTTCTTCTCCCCGAAGCCTGCAGAAGAATTTTTCTTATATTGAAAGTCTATATTTCCTTTTTCTGTGAAATATTTGTTTACATCCTTTGACCATTTTTTCTATTGAGTAATAATACCAACAGATATGACACTCGTTTACATGTGTCTCTGTATTTCTACAATCGTAGGAATAAAACATCGTGGTCAATGTATGGTAGGAGGGTGCAAAAATGGTAAGAGATCGTATATTTTTCTATTTTCCCTAACTAATATTTTTTAAGTAAAATCATTTTAAAATTAAAATTAAAAAGTATCTTGTTTAAAATTGGCAAAATTTTTGTTCGTTCTCTTATAATCAGCTTCAGTTTCTGTGAAGCATGTTTCTTTTGGAAACCAGGTAGACATTCCCATTTGAAAACAAAATAAGACCCACATGATACAGGAAAGATTAAATTTGATTTAGACTTTTCTCATTTATTCTTGTGAATTCGATCAGATTCTCTAGGCCCAATCCCTGGCCCTCTCCTTAGAGACCTGGAACTGTATCTACGCTGGAAAGAGTAGAAGCAAAGAGGGGAAGATTGTAAATCACTGAAAGCATTGCACAGCTGACATCACCACCAGGCACTACTTGGCAGTGTCTCCTGTGACTTCCAACTTCTTGGCAACTCCCTTCCTCACTGGGCCTGGGCTGCCCTGAAGGAGGTGGCACAGAGAGGGAGAGCACAGGTGGTGGAGGGGACAGCCTGGGTGACAGGAGGGGGCTGGTGTGGCTGATCGCCTGTTATTTTCCCAGGGTTCTTTTGTGTACATGATCTATCTAATGTGGTTGATTCGTGGAAATGCTCAAAGTTAAACCAACCCCTATAGGTTGTGTTGTGCAAGCAGTGACTAGGGTGTCGTAAGATAAATTGAGGGCAGTTAAACCATAGCCAGTTTTACTCATTTTCAAAAGACCATAGCTAATGGGAGGAAAATATCCATCTACACAGTCCTGTGATTGCTATCAAACATACTCTTAGGCTGTGGTGGGGGCTTCCCTGCTTTTTATATACAGAGTTTACTCCGATTAGCTACAGAGTGAGATGGGAATCCAATGCCCAGGACTGTTCAGATGCTACAAATCGGTCCACTCTAGTGACCCTATTCTGAAGGAAAGAGCAGACAGGAAAACTTGGAGCATTGAGACGATCTTAACATTGCAAGTATCTGTGCTCTTCCATGGTATTTGACTTACTGAGGCTGGTATGTTTGGTTTCATTCTCTCAGTGTAGACAGCATGTTACAAATCTGTGCTCATGAACCTGGTAGCATGGATGGACTGTCGACGTGGGCAACAGTGATGTGCTTTGTACCTCACAAGAACACAGACACACAGAGGCCCTGAGTTCAACCACGTAATTGAATGTCATCTCCTGAATCATATAAACCCCTCTAACGAGTCAGTCAACCTGAGCAAGGCTCAATAGAGGACATTAACATCAGAAAGAAGTGCGACTAGGATCAATTAGAAGAGGGCTGTTCAGAAACGTGAGCATAAAGAGCAAACGTCCCCACCCCCTCCCACTCAAGCATGATAGAGAGTGGGTGCCCAGGACCACGGACTCCGTCTGTCCGTCCCCAGGGAAGTAAAGCTCTATTGTTGAGGTCAATGCTTTAGGCTTTCACAGCCTGACTTCATGGCACAGTCAAATCATTCACTTCATTTTTCTTGGTCTGTGCTCTGAGAGTCAACTTATGGGTGAGCCTTGGCTTCCTCTGAGGATGGGCTGCATCCTGCTGGTTGAGCCCAGCATGTGTGGATGAAACTCTTTCTCAGGTTA
>NC_060274.1:35129400-35222083 GCF_021613505.1 Equus quagga | reverse complement strand
CATTATAATATATATCCTTTACGTACCATAAAAGCAAATGCTAGGAAGGCCTTCTGGCTCTGGTCAAGTGAGGAGGTCAGTAAACTCTCTTCTTGGAAAGCAATTATAACACCAGACTAGATCGAAAACTAACCATTTCAGCCCTAAGGAAATGATCAGAGGCATACAACATTCTGAGAAGTGCTTATGTTGAAAAACTGCAGAATTCAGGCAACAACAGTGGTGTTCTTGCTTGGAGCTGTTGCTTTTATCCCCCCCCCCCCAACACCCAGCTCAATGAGCACGAAGGTGCTTTGAGTTAGGGTAGGCCATGAGGACTGGGAGAAAAAGTACACAATTGAAGGGACCTCATATAATCTGGGGTGGGAAGTTATGTGATGGTGACCTGACAAACTCAGCAGTGTGCAAGCAGGAAGGGCCAGAGGCTCTGCAGGTTTGAAGTTGTGGTTGTGGCTGCAGCAAGCACATGCTTGGCTGAAGCTGTGGGCATGCTGAGCAGAGACCCAAAGAGCATGAACTAGCCAAACACTCTTGGTCAACCCTGAGAATATGAGCATATGCAGAGGAGACGTGAACAGATGCACAAAATGTACAATTGGGGGAAAAACCCAAAATAGCCTGAAATTTGACTGGCTACCCAATACATACGCATATCAACTTGGCAGATCTTGGGAGCCTTAATCGTGGTGATTGAGCACAATCTCTGTCCAGTCACTGGTCACCACTAAGCTATGTAGACACAGGGGTGATTCCTAGGAAGTTAGTTAAAAATAAGTGAATTAAATAGAAAAAGAAAAAGAGACAACACTGACAAGAGATATGAGCTGCCACATACCACAAAGGACATAATTTCACAGATTTAGCTCAGGTAATTTTCTAAGCAAACAAAAAGCAATAACAGCAACCTTATGGGGGAAAATCAGAATCTAGAGTTGCTACAATACATTTTCAACAAAATAATTTCAATAAAAAGACAGGTAACGAATCAGAAAAGTGAAAACCAAACAGAAACTACAATATAATACAAACTGTCTCTGAGTGTATCAAATTATTTTATTTAGCAAAGACTTCAAAGCAGGTATTAAAAATATGTTCAAAGAAATGTGGAAAAGTGTGTTTAAAGAATGAAAGGAAAGTATGACAACAATAAATCAACACATGGGGTTTCTCTGGAGGAAGACAAATTACAAAATGAAAACATGAAAAAAATAAAATCTGGAGTAGAAAAATATAATAACCGAAGGGAACTATTCACTAGAGGAGGTTAAGAGAACATTTAAGTTGGCAGACGACACAACCTGTAAACTTGAACAGAGAGCAGTAGAAGTTCCCCAAGCTGAATAATAGCGAGATGAAGAATGAAAAATAATTGAACAGAGCTCAGAGACCTATGAAATTACTTCAAATGCACCAGCATACATGTAACAAGACTCCCAGAATAAGAGAAGAGGAAAAAAAGAATATGGAAAAATGCTTGGAGAAATAACGGTCAAAACTCCCCAAATTTATTGAGAATTATTAATGTACAATCTAATAAGCTAGATAAACACTTATTAGGATATATAAAAAGAGATCCGCATGTAGACACATCATAGGCAATCTACTGAAAACCAAGGAATTCATGAAAACACAATACTTCAAAATTTATAAGATGTCACTAAAGCAATACCTAGGGGAAATTTTATGGCTTTACCTGTCTGTATAAAAAGGAAAAAAGATATAAAATCCATCATGAAAAAGAAAAACAAGCTAAACCCAGTCTAAGCAGAGTAAGAGAAATAATACAAATTCAAATTGAAATAGTTGAAATGGAAATCAGAAAGCCAGAGAGAAAAAACAATGAAAACAAAGATAAGTTCCCTGAATATATCAACAAATTTGACAAACCTCAAGCTGGAATTACCAAGAAGAAATGAGAGAAGATGCAATTTATCAAAATCAAGAAAATAGGAAGAACATTATTCTGGAAGAACATACCAATCTTACAGAAATTATAAAAGATTATAAGGAGATAGAATAAATAATTTATGTCAACAAACTAGGTAACCTAGAAAAAATAGACGAATTCCCAGAAAGGCATAAATTACCAAAATGGACACAAAAAGAACCATAAAATCTGAAAAGACCTATATATAGTTAGTAGAGGAATTGAATTAGTAAAGTCTTCTCACAAGGAAAATTCCTGGCCCTGATGGTTTCATAGGAAATGTATCAAACATTTAAAGAAGGAATAACATTGATCTTTCACAAAAAGGATTCTTTCTGAAAGTAGAGGAGTTGGGAACAATTCTCAATGGATTTATGAGGCAACACTCTGTAATATTGAAGTCAAAGACATGATAAAAAATCCACAGACTAGTAGGTATAAAAATTATGAACATAGGTAGAAAAATCTTAAAGAAAATATTATCAAATTGAATGCAGAAATGTTCACAATAGATTATAAACATGACCAAGTGGGATTTATCCCAGATATAAACAGTTGATTTCACATCCAAAAAGCAATTAATATCATAACCATATTAAATGAACATAGGATAAAAACCATATGATCATTTTGTTAGATATGTACAGAACATTTGAAAAATCCAATGCCCATTCATGATAAAAACTCTCCACACACTAGGAATAAAATGGAAATTCCTCAACCCGCTAGAGGGCATGTGTGAAACCCCACAGCTACCATCACACTTCATGTTGAAAGACTGAATGCTTTTCCCCCAAGACCGGAAACAAAACAAGGATGGCTGCTGTTGCCACTTCTGTTCAACGTTGTGTTGGAAGTTATAGATACCACTACAAGAAAAAAAAAAAAAACACTAAAGATATCCAGCAGATTAAAAAGGAAAAAGTAAAACAGTCAGTATCCACAGATGACATGATCCTGTGTGTAGAAAATTCCATGGTATTTACACACACATAAAACCAAACTCAAACTAATAAACAAGTTTAGCAAAGAGACAAGCTATGAATATTTGATATACAAAACACTAGATTTTTCTAAATATGCGAGCAGTAAACAATTTGAAAACGGAAGTAAAAGAACAATCACATTCACGATAAGGCCAAAAAAGCATAAAACACTTAGGAATTAGTTTAACAAAAGAAGAAAAACACTTGTATGCTGAAAATTACAAAACAATGCCAGGAAACATTAAAGAACATCTAAATAAATGCAGAGAGAGTCCTTGTTCAAGGATTAGAAGATTCAGTGTTGTCATGATGCCAGTTCTTCCCAAGGGGCTCTATAAATTCAATGCGGCAGGTTTTTAGGGCAAAAATTAACAAGCTCATCCTAAAACTTAAATGAAAACCCGAAAGACTTAGAATAGCCAAAATAATTTTGACAAAGAACAAAGTTGGAGGACTGTTATGGTCACCCTGCAAAAGCAGAGGGGGGAGGGAGCCCACAAAATGTGATTTGAATGTTGAAACCGATTATGACTTTTTTGATGATTACAGAAAAAGTAATTTGTTTTCATAACTTGGAAAATTGAGCTCTCTGGGGACAGCAAGGAAGGCCTTCATGCAAGGCTTTACAGTACTTGATGTCAAAATTACATAAAAATAAAATCACACTCATCAGATTGGTGTGCTCCTGTGAAAAGGACAGAACACAGGTCAATGGAGACAACTGAGAGTCCAGAAATAAACCATTTTACAGACAACAGATTTTTGAGAAATGTGCCCATTTAATTCAATGGGAAAAGGATAATCTTTTGAACAGATGGTGCTGCGACAACTGGACATCCATGTACAAAAGAAGAAATTTAGCTCCTTGCCTCCTCCATACACAAAAATGAATTCAAAACAGCCCAGAGGGGGTGCTAGAAGGTAGTGTAAGTAACTAAATGCAATCAAAATACTGTACTTTTTAAGCAGAAAGCAGGGAATTGAAAACAAATAGGAAGTTATAACAACTCACGTTTTGCATTCAAATGCAATGGCCAAATGAAGACAGAAATTAATCTCTGAATCACAAACAGTCAAGCGGGTTACTTAGGGCACAGGCCCTGGAGATGGGCAGGCTTGGTTTGAATTCTTGGTGTGCTCTTTATTAGCTAGACAATCACAAGTTAAGTTGCTTAACCTCCCTAATCCTCTCTTTCATCTGAAAAATGGGGATAGGTAACACTTACTTTATGCTTGCAAGGAGGGAATAAATGTGTACAATATTTGACATTCAGTAAGGGTATATATTATTATAACTCAACTCAAAGGAAGTAGAGCTAGAAGAAATTTCTACTACCTTTTGAGGTCCACCACTGTTAATTTAATGACTGCTCTTCAAAAGTATCTTATGCTCTTTGCGTACTGGCATGTGAGAGTTATTCTTGAGTTTCTGCAATCTTTCTGGAATTTTCTTCATGGTCCGTTACACTTTATACTTCGAAAAGATTCTATATACAAATATTGGATTCTATATGTATTGAATGGACAGTGGCATGGGGTTTGGAATTTCTTAGATGTGGGTTTGAATCCAGGCTCAATGACTTGCTTCTTGAGTGATCCTGAGCAAGTGAAACTTTTTAAGATTCTGATGATCTCACCTGTCAAAGGTGGTTGATTATAAATACTTTGAAGTGTTATTATAAGAATTAAACTATTATAAGGATTAAATTGTTCTCAATTTACATAGTACATATTTTTAAAACAAATAACTTAGCACAATCCCTGGCACATGGTGGATGACAAATCCAGAGGAAGCTTTATTATTCCCATTTACAGAGACTTTCCCAAGACATATCCTACAAGTGGCCATGCTCGGACTGGAGCTGTCATGCTGTCTTTTTCAAAGCAATACATCCTCACAGAATGAGAAGGTCTCACATCAAGTTCTCCAAGGCGACACTTCTTTGCAGCTCTGTCTTGAGAAGGACCACTGCCCCTCAACTCACTGTATTGATTACATCATAAGCTACCCAGGGAGCTGGGCTCCCAGGCTGAGCCCCATGAGTGGACCATTCATGGGGAAAGGAACTCTGGAAGGCTGGCACCACATGGGTTGGATCAGAACCTGCAGTTCCCTGAAGATCGCATGCACCTGGCAGTCACAGAGCCTGTGGGAAGAGCAGGCAGGATGCGAAGCTTTGGTTGAGGTTTCTGGGATAATCAGCTTCCCTGAAAACTGTGCCTGCCCAGCCCTGCCCCAGCACTGGCAGGAGATGCTGCTGCTTTCTGGGAAGCTCCAGGGTGGCGTAGAGCAGTACAGGGCCCAGGAACAGGAACTGGGCCCCTTTGCCCATCTATTGTGACTTCCTCTCTTCTCCACTGTTAACTCTATTTTTAGTGCTGTGTGATGATGAATGATTTGCATTAGAGTCAATAATTTCCGTCTATGTCCTAGCCTGACTGATATGACAATGTTCACCAGCAGCTTCTTTTAATCTTCTATGGAAAGAACATACAATGTATAATTTAGTGTCACTGGCACTCTTATAAGAATCTTCCAGAACACACACATGGTACTTTTTCCCATAAATATATATTAAATACCCAGACTTTTCTCCAAATGCTCTTGATACAGAGGTATGTGTGCTTATGACACTCATTGCAAACACTATTGACCTGCCTCACTATGGTCACAAAAGAGTATAGAGAGGACAGACATCCATTCAAGATCAGGAAATTATAGGAAACTCTAATAATTTGTGATAAACTATTATTATAGACTATTTCACATATTGTTGCTAGATAACACCTCATGGCCCGCTAAAACAGGAATATAAGTGATAGTCTGTATGCTATACCCTTCTCCCCGAGGTGGCCAGGTTTTGACAGCTCTTCTATTATCACCATAATAATTCTGATCTCTTGATACATGACAGATACAATTATCAGCAGAAGCCCACGCAGTAAATTTATATTTGTGAGCTTGAACTCATTCTCCCATAATAGCGTGCTGACTGGACCCACTGCCTACATGCTACAGGACTCCAGGATACAAGAGAAGAGGAAGAGTTAGAAAGAAAGGAAAAGAAGGAAGAGAGTGGTCAATATGAGAGAGGGGGAGGGAGCTATAGAGACACTGATAGCACAGAGATTAGTGATAGAAGCCTAGAGAAGGAGGGATGCAGAGGTGAGAGGGAGCAAAAGAAAAAGAGAGAATGACTGAGACAGTAGAACACAGAGATAAAAAGAGTAAGTGACAGAGAGAGAACTATACACAGAGAAGGACAGATCGCTGTAATGGTGAGAGACACATAATAACTGAGAGACACAGAAATGAAAAGACAGAGAGGGAGAGCAACAGGCACAGAGGGATGTAGGATGCAAGTAGAGAGAGGCAGAGAGGGAGGGAAGATGGATATAAAGTAAAAAAGAACAGAGAGTAGAGACAGATTTTGATACAAATATAGTGATAGAGAAGAAGAGAAAAAGGGGTAGACATACAGAGACAGAGATAGAGAAATAGGGAAAGATAGAGTAAGAGAGAATTAGAGATAGAGGGAGAGAGAGAGAATGACAGAGCTATAGAGATAAAGAATATATGTGGCCATATCAAGTGCAATAGAGTTAGGAAGACCAAGATAGATATACTGAAACAGAGGTAGATATTGGCAGAGAAAATTAGAGGTATATGCACATTTATATACATATTGTTATAAATTTTATGTTTATATATTGTTATACATTTATTTATAAATGTATATATATTTTATATATCATATAAATCTCTAACTTTCTTTTTCTCTTATATATTATTCTCCTTATATTTGCCTATATCTACCTATCTCTTTGTCTATGTTAAGAAGAAGGACCCAGCCACTTACTTCGAAAAACTTGGCCATGAAAACCTTATGAATAGCAGAGGAAGATTGTCTGATATAGTGCTGGAAGATGAGAGGATGACACAAAAGGACCCAGCAGGGTTCTACTCAGCTGTACACAGGATCACTAGGAATTGGAATTGGCTCCAAGGTACCATCAATAAACATATCTATCTATCTATCTATCTACCTATCTATCATAGATCGATCGATTGATCTATCTACCTACCTATACAGTTCCACAAAATTGCTGTATAGCAAACACCTCAAAACAACATGGCTTCAAACAAAATTACTTATTGTTTCTCACAAGCCCATTGATCAGCTAGGCTTTTCTGCTGATCTGGGTCAGGCTCAGTTGATCTCTGGTGGAATGGGTCACATGTTAGTCAGCTGATGGGTTGGGTGGGGGCTGGCTGGTCAAGGCGGCCTGGACTGGAATGAACCAGCTATATCCCATGCAGTATTTCATCCTCCAGCAGTCAAGCATGAACTTGTTCTCACGACAATGATGAAGATCCAAGAGACCCAGCTGAAGTGCATTAGGACTCTTGAGGCCTAGATTCAGAACTGGAACCTCATAGTTTGCTCCCATATTCACAAATGGGAAAATAGGGCCAACTTGATGTCAGGGTGGTTAAGTTCAACACGCCCCAATTCGGTGGCCTGGGTTCACAGGTTCAGATCCTGGGTGTGGACCTAAACCACTAATCAGCCATGGTGTGGTGGTGACTCACATGTAAATTAGAGGAAGATTGGCACAGATGTTAGCTCAAGGCTAATATTCCTCAGCAAAAAATAAAATTAAAAAAATATATATATAGTTTGGATTCTCTGGGGTTGAGGGGAAGAAAAGGAGAATAAACTGCACCTTTTGATTGAGGAGCTGTGATTTCATATTGCAAGCAGTGAGCTCCAAGACTGGAAAATTTGCAGTGAGCACATTAGGCCCTGTGTCTCTCATTGAATGCAACTATAGCCTCTGCTCTGAGGACTCTGAGCATGGAAAGAATCCTAGTGGCTTTTCTCCTCTCTTTATTCTCTCCCTGCTTGGCCCTGAAGACAGACACAGTTTCAGGAAATGCACAGCAGAGCAAGAATGCTAAAGCCCCACTTATCTGGCCAGAGGAGGGGAAGGGGGCGCCTGTGAATTGGAAAGTGTTGTAGAGATTGCAGAGAGGAGAGAGTTTGAGAAAGAAATCTCATATGATGGTGTTTGAACAACTGGGTTTACCCCTAGCCTCACAGGCGTAGATATGACCCTACAGAGTCTGCTATTGGTTTTGCAAACTGATCTAGGGGTAAACCATGACCCAGGTCCTAGACTGGCCACTGGGAGGCGCTCACACAGGACCGATCTGAGTAGCACTGCAAAGGCTTTGAAACCTGCACTGATTGGAACTGCCCACCGAAAGTAGGTGGGAACTTGCAACCCTTAACTGGGTAAATGGCCTGCAAATAAAACACTCAGCATCTCCATAGTATGTAAGCACTGCCTAGAGCCCCTAACATAATATTCAAAATGTGCAGGATACAATCCAAAATTATTCAGTACATGGAGAACCAGGAAGATCTCAACATCTCACAATGAAAAAGTCATTAATAGATGTCAATTCTGAAATATCACAGATCTTGGGATAACAGAAAATTTAAAGTAGCTGTTATGACCATGGGAGGAAGTGGAAAGAGAAGTAGAGATGGAGAGCGAATGTAACATACATAAGCGAGATCTAAATAGCGAATTAGAAAAAGAAAGATAGGTGGTAGAGATAGGTATACAGAGAGATACTGAGAGACAGAAATATAAAGAGATAAGGAACGAGATAGTGAGAAAGAAGAGAGATCAAGAAAAGTAGAGAAGAATAGGGAGACAGAGCTGGAAAGGGAGATAGAAAAGCAGAGAGGGATGGAGAACCACAGGAAAGAGAGAAAAAGAGAGTGTGGACCTAGAGATGGGGAGATGGAGGGATACGAAGAGTGATGGAGACAGCAGGGGGGAGACAGAGACATAGAATGGTGGAGAGAGAGCCAGTGCAGGAGGCAGAGCTGTACGGCCATTGACGGTGGTCGTCTAGTCCAGGACATCGTTAGGGTTGCAGGATGGTAATTGCCTAATTTAATACTTCTGCATTTATTGGTTTAATACTCCCCTAAATTTAAAGTTTCATTCAAAAGCTCTGTGGTATCCTGAAGTACAGTTTGTACAGAAATGGCAATGTAAATGTATGAGTCATTTTTCATTTCTGTTTTATTGTTTTATTTCCATTCTTTTAGTGAGAAATGGTATTTGATTCCACAATATGGATTCTAAGAGAGCTCATTAGGTTTGGCTTCTTATTACTTTCTATTTTTTCGGTAGATAGTTAACAAAACAAGTATTTTTTTAGAAAAAAACAGATTCAAATTATAGACCATAGGATTTACAGTAAAATTCCAAAATTTTATGTTTTTATTTTCCCTCATACTAAAAACTTGATTCTATTAGGAATCAAGCAAGATATCAACATAAATATACAAAAATATAAAGGTATACATATTATAATTACCACTAACAACAGTACACCCAGAAAATGCAACTGGAGATCTTTTTTCATTTTTCTTTCTCCCTTCCTTCCTTTCTTTCTTTCTCTTTCTCTCGGGATAGGTTATGTTCCATGAATATATTCTTGTGCCGGTAGTGCACTCTTTCCATTACTGTAGCTCTAAATTTTTTACATGCTGGTCGAGTAATATTCTCTTATTACTTTTAAAAATATTCTATTCACTCTAGTGTGATGGCATTTTCTCCTCTCTTAGCTGTAAACCACGATTCTGTCCAGCAGGGCTGTGCTGGGACTCTGTGGCACTGAACTGCTTCCTGCATAGTGACCTGGAATGTTTTCTTGCAGAGCTGCTGCTGCGACACCTCATGTCCCTGCACGTGTGGTCCCGGAGGCAGAAGGAAGAGCAGCCCGAGTCCCCTCTCTTCCTCCTTTCCTAACTGTCCGTCAGGATGGCAGAAACGAACCACCTGAGAGAGAGGCCAGAACAATGATGGAGAGGGTATTTTCCTACATTCTACTGTGAATACTGTAAACATGTGTCCAAACACATTTATAAAAGTGAGTGTGAAAATCTGTGCACACCACTCAATTCTCCCATGAATTCACTCTTCTTCTTTGATCACCTATCTACCCATCTGTGGATCCAAGTAAATCGCAGATATGGGCACACTTCCTGAGTGGGGGGCTGCCTAATAATACACAGGATGCCCAAGGAAATCATTTGGAATTGCAGATGAACAACACACAAATTTTTAGTTTAAGTGTGCTGCACATATCGCCTAGCAATCAGCACATTTGTTTTTCGGTCCACTAAATCTGGCAACCCTATGTGAGGCGGCCTTTTTACTTGAGAATGAACAGAAATCCTCTACCAATTGTTTTGCTGCCCCCACAGAGATGTATACACACACACCCATTTAACTTTTAGGAGAGTCAAACATAGACCAACATAATTGATCCAATTTCTTTTACTAAAGCGGGTTCAGTGCTTATCAGCTTTGCTGTGGGTGCCTCACAGTTTACTGACAGATGTGAGAGGAAGGCGGTTCAGGGTGAGAATACAGAAGCTGCATCGCAGGACAAGCCCATGGCAGCAGCGTGAACACTGAACCCTGAGTTGCAGGGAAGTCCCCCAACTCAGGACCGCTCCCTGCACCAGGGGACATGGAGCTGCATCCATGGCTCTCCTGTCCCCTCCATTGGATCAGGGGGTCCCTCCCTTTGCTCTGTGCTCTCAGGGCTCCTGGCTCCTCCTCTTCTGCAGAGGGCCTGCTCTCAGCCTGCCCCAGGAGGCTCTCAGGAAATAGGCTGAGCAGAGAGGCAGGGCTCCTCCCCAGGCATTCCCCAGCCCCACCCACTCTGGGTCATCAGCTGGGTGGTCTTCCAGGAGAGCCCCTCAGTCTCTGCCCACCTGTGACAGCTGTGCAGTGCCCGGCTCTGACTCCCTCCTTGTGTCCTGTGCTCCCTGTCTTCGGAGCAGGACTGAAGTGTGAGAGGGTGTCTGCCCCTCCTGTCATCTGTCCCTTTCCTTCTAAGGCCCGAGGAGGAAGGCATGCTGTGGGCTCTCGCCCTCCTTCTAGCTTTCCTGGCTCCTGGTAAGTGTGCTGCCTGGATGCTCCTGGGACTTTTCTTTTTTGTGTTAATGGGAGGCCACACTAAGGAATTAGTCACCTATTCTCTTTACTTTTTGTTGTTCCCCTTGCAGCCACTCAGGTATATTCTAACTTGGAAGGGCCACCGATATCAGTCACCAAGCGGGCTAGGTCATCTGTTGTAATCACTTGTGATATTAAGCAAAGCAGCGACTATGTCCACTGGTACCGATACCAGGAGGGGACGGCCCCACAACGCCTTCTCTACTACCAGTTCTCCAGTGCAAAGTTTGTGGTGGACTCAGGGATCAGTTCAGAGAAATACCATGCTTTTGAAGACACAGGGAGGACTTGTAAACTTTTCATCAAAATTCTGGAAGAAAGGGATTCTGCCGTGTATTACTGTGCTGCGTGGGAGAGGCACAGTGATTAAGACCTCCCCTATCCTGCACTAAAAATATTGCTTATGGCTGCTAAGAGCAGTCTTGGCAAACAGGATATACCAGCCCCTGTGTCATTTCCTGCCCTGACTTGACTGTGCTCTGAACAAAGAGAGACCCTGAGCTCAGTGCCTAACCCCCAACCTCATATCCCACTGGCCTCCTCCTCCCCAATGGGTCATAGCAGGTTCCTAATGACCCAGCCCCCGTCTCCAGGTCCTAGACAAGCAGTTTGCAGACAGCACATTCTTTCAGCTCTCCTAGGAGCCTGTGGAGTCCATTCTATGTGCTTCCAGGGACAGACCGGGTCACCTAAAGTTGATGTCTTAGGGGAGACATTTAGCAGAGCAATATGGGAAGGCTAGTGGTACTTAATCATTTATGCAATCATTACACAGAGAAATGGCTGGGAAAGGAGCCCCTGCCATACTCAGGAGAATGAGAAATGATGGAGTGACGACCTTGGACTTCATGAAGACCTCAAGCTGTATCTGATTTATCTGTTGGACAAACTGATAGCTCCCTCACCATAACCAATCAGGGCGCTGTTGAGACAGTGAAAGTGTAGGACTAAAGTGATTGTTGTAGAGATGCCAATATTTTATTCTACTCACAGCTTCTTTTGATGTTGAGCCTCAGTTAGAACTGTTCTGTCTTAAACAAGTAAAGCCAAAGCTCCTTTCCAATCCTCCCCCAACATTGACAAGGCCAAGTCCTAAACTGGAATGAGTCTATCAGATTATTTTTTTCTCAATAATTAAAATTAAGGGATAGTTTGGGTGTACACAAATGCTAGATTCATGTGTGCATGGTCTCTTATGTACTGGATCCTTCAATTTTCTGCCAAACTCTCAATCTTGACTCTAGCTTAGACTTTAAGCTCCTGGAACAGTGTTTCTCAGACTGTGGTCCGTGGACCACCTGCATCATCTTTGTGAGAAGCTTTGAAGAAAAGTACAGGTTCTGGGTATCATCCCAAAAAATAAATCAGAATTTTAGTATGAAACATGTATGTACATTAATACATGTGTGTAATATACATTAGTATGAAAATGTGTATTTTTCAATGACCTCCACACTGATTCTTATTCCAATTGGTTTTTAAGTACTACTGTCCCAGCAGTACCAGATAGAGTGATCTTTCCCCCTCTGAAATGGTCCACTTCCCAGACTGACACAAGAATGCATTCTAGAAAGGTGATCCTGGGCTTCCTCCCAATACGCAAATCCTTCCTACTTATCGTATCCTGGATGCTGCTGCTCTAACAGGTCATCACATTTCTCCATAATTCCACCAGAACCACAAGTGGAAATTTCAGTCCCTTCTCACTTCTGTGACCCCAGGCAAGAAGAATTCTATGCTACATGAACCAGCTTTAACTTGCTTACTGCACCAGGGACCATTATTTCAAGTATTTCTCAGCTTTACGAAAGTTTATCCCTTACCTTAAAATGTAAACATAACCTCATTTACATTTTTCTAATAGTGTTAAGGCTTTGTTCTGCACATTTATTTCTTTGATCTGCCTTTCAGTCAAATATTTGTGTATGGGGATAGGGTAGGAATCTGTGGAAATCCAGTTTCTTCCCCAAGTTACTGACTACTCTATCATTACTCCCACTGTTTTTCATCAACACCCCTGTGACAACTAAGATTTCAGAGGATCACACAGCCCTTCCTACTCTCTCTTTTCTTTTCACTGTATGTGTCCACTTACACGAGCCACTTTCTCTAAGGAAACAGCTAGAGGTGGAGTGACTGTGTATGCACAACTTCACCTTTACAAATGGGGTCAAATCTCAATTTTGCCTATTCCTGTACCAGGAACAGAGTATTCTAATTAGTATAGCTTTATAATAATTCCTGCTTTTGGTGAGCAAGTTTTTTTGCTTTCTTTTTTTCAAAATTTTCTCAGCTTTATTTTATGCATAAATAAACCCTCAATATGTGTACATGTATTTATTTATTAAGTAAAAAGTCACAGGAACTATGGAAGAAATGCATGTGTGTATTATAAAACATAAACAAAAACAGACAATTTGAAAATATGTGATAAAAAGAAACAGCAAGTGTAGTTCTAACACTTTCTTTCCACACACCAATGTATTGTCTTATGCACCCCACTTTGTAAACCACAGCATCACCAACACTGATGCCAATAACATATTTCATTCTAAATTCTTCCTATTTCCTGACATAGCACACATCCCTAAGACATCATACTCAATGTCTTCTTTTTTTCTCCAAACCAAATTCTCATAATCCCTTTGTAATACACCTTTGTTTCATTCTCTGAAGTCTTTCTGGGCTTGCAAATGGACACTTGATGGTGTCTTTTCATGTCCTTGAAAAGGAGGTACCCCCAAACCTGATAAATCTTGGAGTTGGTCCACTCTTTAAAGAGACCTTTGTGAGGACCATCCAGGGAGGCTGACTGTCATCCTCTGTTGACTGAGAAAACTAGCGTGGCCTTGAAGGGAAATGGAGTCACTATGGAAAATTAGACCGGAGCAGTTTCCCCGGCAGACGTGACTCAGCGTGTCTGCTGCAGACTGTGCATGCACCAAACCGTGTATGTAAACATATATTTTGTGACCTGCATACTGGCTGTCTGCCACTTTTTTGTGGAAGTCATATAAAAGCTGACGGAGAAACCACAGGGGGCTCCATCCCCCGTTGGTTGAAGAGAATAAAGGATGCCTACATTGCCATCAGCTCCACACATCTTTTTTCATCTCCTAGAGCCCTGTGGTCCAGTCCTCAGCCATTCTCCTCCTGAATACACTTGATATAGTGGGCAGGATTCCGAGGCGATGGACCTACAGCTCCTGAGGCAGACGGGACAGGCATGCGGCCACTCACTGCTATGTGGTTTCTGGTGGTGGAGGTCCTGTCGAATTGGGCTCCTGCGGAAGGGTGGGAGTCCATGGATGTTACCCCTGTCAGCATTGAGACGGCTCTGCATAGCCTGTGGGAGCAGGTGCCAGAAAAGGTCCAGCCCACCATGGGGTGGGAGGGTTGATTGTTTTTGACAGCCCTACTCCACAACATGGATTCTGTCCTCTGGGATGCAGCCCAAATAGGGGAGCCCAAGAAGGAAGCCCTGGAGGCGTGGATGCAGCAGTCGGAACAGGACCTGCAAATGACACCTCTCAGTGAGATTGTGGAGGACGCTGAGGACGGGGATGTGGAGGAAGCACGCCCTCTCTATGGTTGGCTAGTAATCCAGCAAAAGATAAAGCATGAGCAGCCCCTGGGCCCAGGAGGTGTCATGCAGGGAGCCCCAATTGTGATAGAGTTCACAGTGTATACCCGCTATATGCCAACAGAACTGCGGTACCTCTGTAAGCAGTGCAGGCAATGGCTGAGTGAGCCCATACTGGCCTGGCTCCTGTGGCTATGGGATGAGGGGGCGAATAGTATAATCTGTACCCCCAAGGAGATGGAGAAGCTGGCCTCCATCACGTTGCATCCTTCCCTTCGGCAGGCAGCAGCTACAGAATAGCCGCGGCTAGCCCAAAGGCAGGGAAATCACTCCATGATGGAGCGGATGATGGCTGCCACCTTACCAGTGTGGGATAACGCTGGGGAGCTTCCGGAGACTGTAAGCCCGTGGCAGACCTATGTGGAACTGGTCCAAGTTAACCGTGAATTGGGAATGCGGCAAGCCATTTTTAACCTTCATACCTGGGGCCTGATGGTGAGTGTTTTACATCGGGGATGAAGGACCTGGTTCTTAACACAGCCCTGTATAATTCTTTTGGGTCCTTGGTGGCCATTTTGGCATCTTATGTGACGCGCTGGATGCATGAAGTAACTACTGCCATGGTCACATTTGGGGAAGAAGAAGGCAGAAGGAGGGAGAGAACTGTGCATGTAGCATGCAGGTGGTGCCCAAGCCAACAACAGGCTCTGCAGAGAAAGGGCCCAAGCCAGTCACCTGCATGCAGATGTGGATAGACCTGCTAGCCGCAGGCGTTGATCAGGTGAAAATAGACTGACAACCGAACGCTGTCTCAGCGGTACCGTGGCACCAGTTGAAGCCTGAGCAACAAGTCCAAAACACAGCAGGAGCGGGGAAGAATCCTGGTAAGAGCTGACAGGTGAGCCTCCAGGACTTCATGCAGCCCTCAGGAGGAAAGTCCGCATATCTCTTTGACTAGGGGGAAGGCCAAGGTGCCTGGCTTGGGGGATCCCCACAGGACCAGAGGCCACATGTGGAGCTTCCGATTTACTGGTCCCCCAACAATGTGCAGCGTGTGCTGGCACTGGTAGATACTGGAGCCAATTGCAGTTTGATTTAGGGCAACCCAGATAAGTTTCCAGGGAAGCCAGCATGTGTTGGTGGATATGGGGGCCATATGGTGAAGGTGAAACCAGTGTCCCTGCCCTTTGGTGTTGGTTGCTTGCCACCCCGGGTGTGTACAGTCTATGTGTCCCCTATGCCTGAGTATGTTCTGGGGGTGGACGTCTTGCAAGGACTGTGCCTACAGACCACCATGGACGAATTTCACTTGTGGGTGCGTGTCGTCAAGGCTCTTGTCTGGGGGCATATGCACTACCTGCTGCAGGTGTTGCTGGTGCCGTGGCCTGTGTTGGCCACCCGACAGTATCACGTTTCAGGTGGACATGAGGAGATCACACAGACCATTGCAAAACTAGAAGAGACTGGGATCATGCGACCCACCCACAGTCCCTATAACTCCCCGGTTTGGCCTGTGAGGAAGCCCAATGACACATGACATATGACTGTGGACTACCAAGAATTGAACAAAGTGACTCCTCCATTGCATGCTGCTGTACCCTCGGTACATGATATAATGGATCAACTGACAGTCTGGCTGGGACAATACCACTATGTTGTGGACCTTGCTAATGCCTTCTTTTCTATCTACATTGCCACCGAAAGCCAAGGCCAGTTTGCTTTCACCTGGAATGGCAGACAATGGACTTTTGGCGTCTTGCCACAAGGATACCTACACAGTGCCACTATTTGTCATGGGGTTATTGCTTAGAACTTGGCTGCCTGCGCTCACAGTGATGCAGTGCTTGTATTTCACTACATTGATCATGTTATGTTAACCTCTGACTCTCTTGCAGATCTAGAGCAGACTGTTGACTCCCTGCAGAGACATCTGACAACATGTGGGTTGGCCGTAAATGACACCAAAGTCCTGGGGCCTGGCTTATCTGTCAAATTCTTAGGGGTTGTCTGGTAGGGTAAGACAAGGGTGATACCTGAAGCGATCATTGATAAAATACAGGCGTGCCCCCTTCCAATGACTGTAACCTAATGGCAAACATTTCTGGGCCTGCTGGGGTATTGGCGGGTGTTTATCCCTTATTTAGCACAGGTGGTATGCTATGGTAAAGAAAGGAGTCCCTTGGGACTGGACAGACACCTCGGACCAAGTATTTAAAGCTGCCAAGCGTGCTGTGCAGCAAGCACAAGCCTTACAGGTTGGGGACCCAGGATGACCATATGAATTGGAAGTCCATGTTACCCAAGAGGGTTATGGCTGGGTCCTATGGCAGTGGCATGACAGGATATGAGCCCCTATCGGGTTTTGGTCCTAACTGTGGAAAGGGGCGGAAATACAATATTCTCTAGTGGAGAAACAGTTGGCAGCCACTTATGCTGCCCTAATAGCGTGTGAGACCATCATATGAATGGCTCCTGTTCAGCTTAGAAACACGTACCCTATTCAAGGATGGCTGTGGTCATGGGCTACCCATCCACAGTCTGGTACGGCCCAGACCCCTACCTTGTCAAAGTGGGGGGCTCATTTAGAACAAAGGAGCTTGGTGAGCTCCAGCCCCCTGAGTGTGGAGTTACAGTAAGTTTTAGAGCAGGTTGAGTTCCTTGCTGTGGGAGAAAAGACCCCAACGGCTCCTCTAGAGATAGAGCCCACACCCTCCAGACTCACCATGAGGGCTGAGAGGGAAGGCCCTGGCTGCTCCGTGTCCTGAACAAGAGTTTTCCTCAATTGTTTTTTAAACGTTTCTCTTTTGGATGAGTATAACCTTTCAGTGGCCCTGAGAGAGGAGGGCAGACACAGCACACCAGGAAGAGAAGTAGAGGAAAGGAGAACAAATGTCACCTGTTGAAATTACCTTCTAGTCAGAAGATGGAGCCATTCCTGCCCAGGGTGTCAGGTCAGCAGATCAGAACTTAGATAACTTTCCCGTGCCTGTAAATATTCTGCTTGTTCCGAAACACAGTGTATCCAGCCATCCAGTCCCCACCTGCAAAGAATCTGTGATGATTTCCCTGTTGTAAATAAGGGCAGATACGCAAGCCCTGCCAATCACCTTAAACCAAACGCTCTTTCCTTATTCACTGATTGACCTGCTGGCCTTACAATGAAATCCTTGACCTCCTAGGTAATCCTGCCTGTGTCTGAATTGCTACTTCTAAGGCTCCATAGAGCTTCTCTTGCCCAGAATCGCTGGGCCGAGGGCGTCTCCACTTGTGAGGCGCTGTTCTTCCCGGTCCATGGATAGTGTTCCCTTGAATAAAGGCATCAATCATATTACTAAATTATATTATTTTTGTAATTTGACACTGTGAAAATGGTATATGGCTGGAGACTGGGACAGACTTCATTAAAATCTATGGCTGGTTATTGTCAACAGTTATTGAGCCTTAAATTTGAGCAGTAATTGAATAAAAATGTTTATAATAATTGAGAGAAATATAGCTTTTGATGTTGACAATGTGAAATAAAATTGTTGTTTTTTCATGAACAAGTAAGTGGTTGTGGATTTTGTCCCCCAAAGAAATGTTTTCTTATTGTTGAAAATCTAGAATATATAGAAAAATAGAAAGAAAACAGTTCATCCATTTTCTCACCACCCAGTTGCTCACTGACTATATTAAAACTCTTTCCACCTGTCCTTTTGCTATGCAGGTGTCACCACAATTGTCACTTTCTTTTCCACTTAACATTTTACCACAAACAGGCTAGTTATCAGCAGAAGGTATGAATAAGAGCCCTGGAATATTCTTTTACCAAAGTAGATTCTATTGCTTTTCATTTGGCTGACGCCTCACCAACTCAGCATGACCCAAAAGCCTACATCTGGGGACACTGGAGACTTGACTGTTGGTTACAATTGAGGTCTGATTCTCAGTTTTTACTGTAGAAGAGCAGCTCAGGAACTGGGTCTGGTGGTGTATGCTGAAGGACCCACAACTTCCCTCCCCAGGCCAAGTGCCCTTTCCAGTTGCTTTCTCTTCTTGGCCATCAGGGCATAATTAGCATAACTAATGCCTCTATTACTGGAAGCTTCGTTTAAAATGCGTCCCTCTCTGATCCTTCACAATGCCCTGTCTTGACATTTCTGAGGATATGGTGCTGCAACAAGAGGACCTGGTCCTGACCCCTGGCTCTCCCTGCCCCTTAGTTCAATCTAGGCTTCTTCCTTTGGCTACACACACACACACCCCTGATTTTCCAAAATGATAATATTCCCAATCATTTCTACTTTAAGTGGACCCCAGAGATCATCTACTGCAATCTCTCCAATTTCAAGGTGAACAATAATCCCACTGTGTCCTGGGCATTTCTGTTCATCTGGGACTGGGCTACACACTTTGCTCACATCTTCCTGTTCACTCTCCAGGCACCCTCATGAGCTCCCTTTTTACAGACGAGGAAAAGCTGGTGACATAACTTTCTAAGACTACAGAGCTATCACGCTATTTTAGGGCATTTAAAATCCTCTTTGATGGGACTTCTGGGTTGATAAATAAATGATAAGCAATACAATATATTGGACTATACTCAGAAGCCATTTGGTGTAAAAATAATTCTTCCTGACCTTGTTTTTCTAAAAGGGTCTGACATGGCTGTTGAGCACGCATTTTATATCTGCTTTAAGCATTTGCTACGTCCCAAAGACAAGAACACTTAAGATGCAACTTCTCCCACATTGGCATTTCCTTAAGGATAAGCATCTCTTCCTAGGCTGGGAAGTGATTTCTGGGCCCACCCTGTGACCACCCAGGAGACAACAGACCTGCTACCTGCTTTGTGAATCACTGTGCCAGCTAGCCAATCGAGTGACTATTGTAAAAGGGACCTTCCAATCATATGTTATACATGCTCTTTGATGATATATTCTCACTCTATATGCCCCACTACTTTGGTGCCCTTCCTCCCTTAAAAGGAAGAAAGCTCTGAGCTAGTCCTCAGATTTGGCTCATAATTAACTCACCCCAATTTTGATTAATAGATTGGTTATGGATTATTTGCATTGGCAGGGTGAAATGCTCCAATGCAGTGAGGGGGTACACATGTTCTTCCTGGTAGGGATTGCTCTTCTTTGTTTGTCCCTCCCTCCCACGCAAGCAACACACACATTGATTTATTGCTATCGACAGGTAAATGAAGTATGACATTTGTCTCTAGGCAGACCTGGCTCCATACACCCACCTCATTCTCTGTAGGTGTTTTCAACCTATAAAAATAAAAACGAGTTTGAGTGCAAAGGCTTTATTTGGGATCAAAAATGGCAATTCAGGGAACGCAGAGTTATGCAGAAACCCAAATAGTGCCCCATTTACAGGAGAGGGGCTCAAAGTTTTTAAAGGAACAAGGGAGGAAGATGAGGTAAGTTGTATTAAAGAAGAGTTCATTGGTGCTAGATGAGGCAAGGCTAAGATTGTATTTCATAGATTGGTTTGAGATTCTATCATCAGGCAAAATCCTAGACTTGTACTTCATTGATTGGCTAACAATTCAGTCATCAGCAAAGTCCAATTTCATCAGTTCTTACAAACAGGACTTTTTGGTTCTTACTGACTACTTGGAATGTCAGCAGTTTGGTCCAAATTGGAAAATAAAGAAAAGAAGATGAGCAAGGCAATTCCTCTGAAACGACAGCTCCAGCTCTGTTTTAATACAACTCCACTCATGTCATCTTTCACAGTGTGCAGCTTTTGGAAAGTGATGTAAAATACCAGCCCCAGTTTGCCTATTTCTAAGCAGAGTCTAATAATATTTCTCCCACGGGGCTGTTTTCAGGATTTAATGAAACAATGAACATAAACCAATTAGTGCAGTGCCAGAGCGGAGTCAATGTCCAATCAAAGACTGCTTTTATTGCTGTTATCATTCCACCAACATTCTTTAGGCTTCTCAGAACTCTCACCCTTCCTCATCCCCCCTTTCACCTTGTGTTCAGACTTCTGTCTCTTCTCTCTAGACCCCTCCCTCCCTCATTTCCCTCACCACTCACCTCCTTGTGCCACCAGGGTTGTTGCAGCATAGGCCCTAACCTGGCCTCCACCATCCACAAAGGTGTGGCTCCTCTCTCAAGGTCACTCTGGGATTCTTTCCACAAGGGCAGCACGCAGGGCCATGCTGGGCTCCTGGCCCTCCTGTGGACTCTCCTGTTCCTGGTAAGTCCGACCCCTTTTCTCGTGTGGGGTGCATACGAAGATTCTAAGGTTCTTGCCACCCCTGCTTCACTGCTGTCTCCCTCAGAGGTGAAGAGGCAGCAGTCAGGCTGGAGCAGCTGGCCTCAGTGGTAGTGTGCACGATCACCCAGGCTCAGCCGGGCCATTGTGCCATGCATGCCCACACCACGGTCAGCTCCATCCAGCTGGTACCACTGCTACTGAACCAAAATGAGTTCACTCCCTGGTGAGTTAAAATCAGACTGTCTACCAGAAGTAGTTGACACACAAAGTAAAGTATGTTTGCAGCAAATAGGAGACCGTGCAGAAACATTTCCAAAGTCCTGGTGCTCCTCAAGCAAATGGAAGCGGGTCCTTTTATTTTGGGTGAGGAATGAATATTTAAAAGGGAAGTTTGTCATTACATGTAGAGATGGGTATTAGCCGGCAGGGGTGCAGTGGATAACATGCTTTCAATACATTGCATGTTATGCTACTGAGCCTAAGCTCCTCCTACAGTGGAGATTATAGTATTAAGATTCGGAAGAAGAGCATTTTCTAGTCATGTTCGTGTCATTTGCCAGGCACTCCTCTTGCCGTGGGGATCAATCTGTGTCAGGAAAGATGACCCTGGTATCTCCTCCATGGTAGCTATAAAAAACATCCTTGAGGGAGTGTTAAGCACCTTTAAATTTCCTTCACTTGCTTAGGGAATGCACCTGTGACTCCGCAGTCACTGGATGGCAGGAACCCTGAGAGACTCCTCGGACTGGCCATGTTCAGACAGATGTGCAGTGAGATTCAGTCCTAAAAGCAGATAAAGTCACCACGATGGAGGTCAAGGATAGCATCAGCCATATCCTGTTGATGCTGAGGGGAGAGAAGCATGATGCAGGCATGGGCTACTGCGCTGCCTGGAATCAGCACAGCTAATTGAGCCACCCTGACCCCGTGCAACAAACACACGATCTCTGTACTCTGTCCTGGCCTGGCAACTTCCACCACCTCTGTGTCCCTTTGCTTACCCTGGGGTCAACCCTCATCTTCCTGGACTCTCCTGGATAGCACATTTACAAGTCCACTGCAGGTAACGGATAGAAAAAGAGCTGCTAGTTCACAGGCTGATGCAGACTCAGGGAGTCCTCTAGTCAGAAGGGGCCTTTCTAAAGATCATCCAGTTCAGTGTTTCTGAGTAGTTGGAGGAGGATCGGGCTGGTAAATCCAGTAGCCACCAGCCACATGTGGCTATTGAGCACTTGAAATGTAGCCAGACCAATACTCCAAGCTAAGATGGACCAGATGTGTAAAATATAAACCATATTTTGAAGTTAAGGAAAGTGAAATATCTCATTAATATTTTCTATATTGATTACATGTTGAAATGACATTTTGGATACCTTGGACTACATAAAAATAGTCCTATAATTAATTTTGCCTATTTCTTTTCGCTTTTTTAAATGCAGTAGCTGAAAAAAAATTAATTTGTGGCTTTAATTGGTCACTCACATTTATTTCTATTGCACTGTTACAGACTAACAATTTAAGAATTTGACCATCTCCCCTGAAGAACGCACAAATAAAATATTTTGCAAGGAATGTCAAGGGTGAAGGACTGTCTGGAGATTTACCACAAAATGGCTAAAAGCTGAGACTAGAAGTCAATTCTTAAATCCAGTTTCTAAGTTGCTGCCCCACCATCCATCAATCACTTTGTAGCAGAGGAGTCAGCGGTTAGATGCACAGGAGACAATATTGCCACTTTCTCAGCGCCCTCGTCCCTTAGCAGGGCCACCGCTCAGATCATGCTGGTAGATAGCAATCCTCATGCAAGGTGATGCAGTCAGCCCTGGGGAGACATCGGGCCCTCCGCCTTCCACTTCCCCCTAACGCCAGCCCATATGAGAATTAGGGTGGCTCTCCAGCTGCTCTGGATCTCTGTTCTCTCATCTGTAAGATGATGTCATTTAGCTCCAGAAATTATGTGGCTCCAATATATATTATAGCACACAGTCATAAGAAAAGATATAACTATATTCAGTACTTTGTCATAAAGCCAGTCAAATTCTTGAAAATAAAAGAATAGGAAAGAAAGGAAAACAGAAGTAAAGCAAAGAAAACTTGTGTTACTGATCCTCCAGCCGAAAACAGGAAACTCCATTGGTGCCATATGTTGGGGGACAAAAAGCTCTTTGAGATCTAAGCTGAACTGATGCATTTTCAACTGAAAATTCAAAGTTTATGTACAGTTTAATAGCATTGCTACAAATGATTAATGAAAGGAAAGTCTAAATGATCTGAAGGAAATCACTTCCTCAGATTTATTAACTCGTTGTCTGTCTCCCTTAGCTTCTGTTTTTATGGTTAGAAATTTATAACTAAGACATGCCTGTTGTGAAACAGCCAGCACCCCCACCCTGTACTGAGGGCCTAGGTCAAGGCTAAGATCTCCCAGTATGTGTGAGACGGGGTCGAGTTAAGGGGCTGAAACTTAATTTCAATCTGTTTTCAGGTTGTTACTTCATTTCGTCTTCCCCATTGTCCTAATAACACAGAACCCTTTCTTCCTATCTCTTCCTGCCCCTATCTAGGTGCCTGACACCATGGAGGAGGGAGCTCCGTGAACTGCTGATAATGAGGGGTGTGGTCAACAGGGGGAACAAGATCCTCACTCATCTCCTTACAGAACAGGATCATCCACATTCCCCAGAGGAGCTGCCCAGTGCCGTGCTGTGAGCCTCCACACCGCCCTACACCCCATCTTCACCCCTCACTGACTCCTGCTTTGCCATTTCTGAGCTCCGTGACTATGAGTGAGGTCTTAACTCTGCTTAAAGGAGAGAACTGAGGCTGACACTCAGGTTCCTGGCTTGGACAAAGTGGGTAGCAAAGACCTTCACTGAGACAAGAAGAGATGGGTTGGGGGAGGGGATGCGTTCACCCTGGGCCGTGTACAATGTCAGTTTGAGCTCTTATGTCAGACATGCTTGAACATGCCCAGTAGTCAGCTGGATATTTGTGTATGGAGCTCAGGAGAAGGTGTGGGATGGAGATGGAACTGTAATTTCCTCCTATGATTCCATCACCTGTTCCTTCAAGACAATTAAAGCCAAGAATGGGAAGAGACCCCTCAGGTAGAGAGGTAAAGTGAGAAGAGAAATCTGGAAAACAGCAACTTTTGGTGGATTGGGGAAAGGCAGTCTGTAAAAACACCCTAGGATAGGTGGAATGTCTTGGGTTAGAAAAAGACAAACAGAACAAAAGGAAACTCAGCAATCCAGAAAGTGGAAACCCAGTTTCATAGAGGGGAAGCTGGTGTTTAGTACAGAATGTATTGCTGAGGTGGCTGAGAGAGAGGATATAAACCTGAACATCAAACAGAAGTGAACAAACCAGTATGGATAATTCAGACCCTTGAATGTGGACAGTACCACTCTAACCTGTAGGGTATGTGAGTGGCTGTAAAGATGGAAGGAGATTGAGGAACAAAACTCTCCATCTGGTGTCAGAAGTTCTCTGTGGGCTTAATGATGTCTAACACAGCCCAGGCCACCCTCCTTTCTTCTCACCAACTGTGGCCTGACAACTCTCTGGGGTTATTGAGGATTTATCCTGTGACAGGCAGTGGGAAAATGGAGAGAAGACCAAGATCACAGCATTACCTCATAGCCATCTCTCCATTAGACAGCTCTCCACACTCAGTGCCATATCATTGCACCTTTATTACACCAAAAGAATTTAGCACAATGTTCCCACATAGTGGGAGCTTCATGAATACTGTCTGGTTAAATGAGTCCTCTCAGAGTTCTGTGGTGGCTGTCTATACTATGTGGTCTGATCCAAGGTGGAGGGCCTTGAGCTCCTGTCTTCACATAGAGTGGACGTTCTAACAGGTGGTGAGGACACTCATTCACAATGAGGCAAGGGAGCCATGTTCTCCCTCCCTAATGGGAGGTTTGACTTGATGGACTCAGCCAAGCCACACGGTCTGAGACTCTTCTCAGCAGGGGTTGCACAGTTCATTCAGACATGCTGTCACTCTTCTAAGCATTACCTCTCACAGTTCTTGGAGCTTGTATGTTGTTTTCCTCAAAATTCCATTTGACAGATATTCTCTAATTTGGTAATTTTCTAAAATTTCTAAGTTTTTGCTCGCTAATCTTCTCCTTCCCTTGTATTTCAGTGTGTGCATGGTGCAGGTCATCTAAAACAACCTAGAGTTGCCAGTACTGAAGAGCTGTCAAAAACAGCCCCCTGGAATGTGTGGTCTCTGGTGTAACAATTTCTGTGACGACCATATCTTGATATCATGCAAGATCTGGTCAAGCCCTATAGCCCCTTGCAGCACGTTGCATCTGACAACACGGTTAGGATAGAGTCAGGCATTCCGTTGGGCAAATTCAAGGTAGACAAGATACCTGAAACTTCTCTGTCTATCCTCTCCATTCACAATGTAGGGAAAGAAGACTCGTCCACCTACTGTTGTCCCTTCTGGGAGGTGCACAGTGGCAGACATTAGAGCCACATCAGTCAGTTAAAGTTCATTGGTTCTTCTTTACTACTATGACCTGGGAAAGCACAGTGACCACCTGTGTGCTTTTATGCAGTTTTCTAGATAAACATTTATGTGGGACACTGTGTATGGAGTTACCAAATTCTTTATTTCCTCCAAGAGGAAACTTTGCACAAGCAGTGGCAAATGATCTGTGTGCTCTTTTCTGGAATCTACTCTCTCCCCAACAGGCTTCCGTGGCACCCATGTTTATTCATCAGGGTTAACCTCCCCCACTTGCTCTATTTCATTTTCTACCAAGATAGGTATACCACATCATTTCTGTGACTTCTTTCGTCCTACTTAATTTGCATAAAATTAGTTTTTTTCTGATTCACCTTTCTACTTTGATTAAAAAACTGGATATTAAATTCAATGCTGTTAATTTTTAGAGGCTAAAATCTAACAAACTCAGAATGATCTAACCACAAGCAGAGCCAAATGAAATGGGAATATATCAGATGCATGCCCCGGAGTGGTGATATTTGATTTTCACAAACTTATTACCACTGCTACTTGATGAGTCCACATAAATGTCTACTTTAGGTTGGAGTTTGAGGAGCAGCTTATTTTCTGGCTGAATATTCCATTCACCCAACAGTGAGCGTTTGACTGACTCCTCTGAGCCAGGCACTGAGCTCAGCAGACATTGCAAATCTCATCTGCTCTGTCAAGGCTACAGGTTGCTCCTGCAGAGCCCCTTTCTCCTGCTGGGCTGCCATTATCTGGCTACTCATATGGTAAAGCAAAGTGGTTAGGACCCAGGCCTCTTGTACAGAGAGCTCCAGGTCTGACCTGGGCTCTGACACTTACTAGCTGTGTGTCAGGCCAATAGCTTCTCTAGCCCATTTCCACATCTGTACAACAGAGGTCCTGTAGTTACCTCATGGGTTGATGTGAGGGTTCCTGAGATGATGCACAGTAAGCATTTGCTCCAGTGTGTAACACATTGTGAGAGCTCAGTAATATTAACTGATAACAAACAAACAAAACAACAGCTAGCATACACACGCCTGCAGGAACAAACACACACACATGCACACAGACACAAGACCCACACACATTTGTATACCAGGGCTTAGTACCACATCTGTCATAGAGTGTCTGACTATTACAGTTTAAAGAGAGATTAGCTAGCTATGAGGAGACTCTTGCAAGTAGTCATCCCAAATCACTTCAAACCTAAATTTCCCATCATGATTCTATAGTCTGTTTGACTTACACACATTGGTGAGGACAAGGGCCTTGGGCTTGGAGCAAACCACCTCTATTGAGGGAAAAACAAGTCCATGTTTGGAGTCACTTCCTCCTCCTGCCCTTCTCCTTTAGGCTGAGGTAGCTTCCCCAAGGACACTTTGACCACACCCACCAAAGGCAAACCAGCCAGAGGAAACCAGCCCCATCCTAAGTGAGCATTTGCTGATTCAATGGTGGGTTAAACTGCTGATTCATAGAAACACTGAAAGCTTCTACTAGAATGTACAGCACCGAATACAGTGGGGACTCAGGCAATGTCTGATGAACTGAGATGAATATGTTGATTATTACTGTGGTTCTCACACTGCCCAATGGATAGGGGATTTTTGTATACTTGGATGCCTGAAAGACCCTAACGATTTTCACTCAACTTATTGTCCTTAATATGTGAAGTGGGTGAGACACAATGACTCTGAGTAACAGAAGCAGCGTTATATTATCTAATGAATGCTCAAGAAATCCAAGAATATTTTCAAAATCACTGATTTCATATATCGTATCTATACTCCAACTCTCCATATATCCTAGTACTGTGGGAATGTGATGTCTGTAACCCAGGAGTCATCTTGTAAAATCACAGTTCAAACAATTGTGAGGCCCCCTGAATTCCATGTTGACTATTTCGTCTTGAGGGTTCATGTTTTTCAGCTCTGAGAATGGGTTCAGAGGAATGGGCACAACTTTGGAGTGGTCATCTCTGGATGTTGGCATCCTGGTTATAATTTTCTATGTCATTTCTGTAGCCCTCAAATGGTCTAGTAGAAAACATTTATGACTTTTTAATTCTATCTCAAAATTTATTTGAAAAGGAACTAATGTTTCAAATGTTAAATCTATCAGCATATTATTATTCAGCACTTAGAGACAGACCACATGTGAAATTTGGCGATTAGAAACGTCTGCAATGCTCTCTGTCTTGACCTCATTTTCTCTAACAACATTTGCCTTTTGTAAAAACAAAATCTGTTTTCTCTCCTGATTCCTACTGATCCCATCTCCCAAGTTAGAGACGCAATTCATTCTTAGGGTGCTCATGGTGGCTTATTGGACTTGAAGGTCTCTTTTTCCCTGACTTGTACAGATAGGAAGTATTACCCATAGTGGTAACAATACTTAGTTACTTTTTTTTTTGCCATTTATTGAGATTTTAATTTTTTTTACTTACTTTTTATTATTTTCTTGAGGTCAGTTGGTTTATAACATTGGGTAAATTACAAGCATGCATCATTATTTTTTGGCTTTTGTGTAGACTGCATTGTGCTCACCACCAAAAGTCTAGTTTTTATTTGTGACCGTATATATGTGCCTCTTCACCCCATTTGCCCTCCTCTCACTCCTTTCCCCTCTGGTAACCATCAATCTGTTCTTCTTCTTTATGTGTTTGTTTGTTTGTTTATATTCCACATATGAGTGAAATCATGCAGTATATGTCTGTCTCTGACTGACTTTGTTTAACATAATACCCTCAAGGTCCACCCATATTGTCACACATGGTATGATATCCTCCTCTTTATGGCTGAGTAGTATTTCACTGTCTATATATACCACTTTTTCCTTATCCATTCATCCATGGAGGGACACTTGACTGCTTCCAAGTCTTGGCTATTGTCAAAAACGTTGCAGTGAAAACAGGGGTGCATATATCTTTTCAAATAATGTTTCTGGGTTTCTTGGTAAATACTCAGAAGTGAAATAGATGGATCATAGGATACTTCTATTTTTAATTTTTTGAGAAATCTCCATACTGTTTTCCATATTGGTTACCACAGTTTGAATTCTCTCCAGCAGTGTATGAGAGTTCCCTTTTCTCTACCTGCTCTCTAACACTTGTTATTTCTTGTATTCTTTTTTTTCAGGGAAAGATTCGCTCTGAGCTAACATCTGTTGCCAGTCTTCCTCTTTTCTTTCCTCCCCACAGCCCCAGTGCATGATTGTATATCCTAGTTGTAATTCATTCTAGTTCTTCTGTGTGAGCTTCTGCCACAGCGTGGCAACTGACAGATGGGTGGTGCAGTTCCACAACTGGAAAATGAAGCTGGCCCGCCCAAATGGTGAGTGCTGAACTTTAACTACCAAGCCATCAGGACTGGCTCTCATAGTAGTTTTGATTTTCATCTCCCTGATAATAAATGATGTTGAACATGTTTTCATGTACCTGTTGGCCATCTATATATCTTCTCTGGAAAAATGTCTTCTCATATCCTCTGTCCATTTGTTTTTTTAAAGATTGGCAACTGAGCTAACAACTGTTTCCCATCTTCTTCTTTCTTTTTTTTTCTGCTTTTCCTCCTCAAATCCCCCCAGTATATAGTTGTGTATTTTAGTGTGGGTCCTTCTATTTGTGGCATGTGGGATGCTGCCTCAGTGTGGCCTGATGAGTGGTGCCATGTCCATGCCCAGGATCCTAACCAGTGAAACCCTGGGCCACCGAAGCGGAGCACACCATCTTAACTACTTGGCCACGGGGCCAGCACCTTCTGCCCATTTTTTGATCAGGTTTTTCTTTGTGCTGTTGTTGAATTTTATGAGTTTATGTGTTTTGGAAATTAACCCCTTATCTCATATATGATTTGCAAATATTTTCTTCCAGTTGGTGGGTTGTCATTTCATTTTGTTGATGGTGTCTTTTATTATGCAGAAGTTCTTAGCTTGATGTAATCCTATTTCTTTGTTTGTTTTTTATTTTATTTCTCTTGCCTAGAGGAGACATGGTATTCAAAAAGTTACTGCTGAGACTGATATCAAAACATGTACTGCCTATGTTTACTTCTAGGTGCTTTATGGTTTCAGGTCTGACTTTCAAGTCTTTAATCCATTTTGAGTTCATTTTTGAGTATGGTGTATGATAATGGTCTGCTTTCATTCCTTTTCATGTGGCAGTTCAGTTTTCCCAACACCATTTACAGAAGAGACTTTCCTTTCTCCATGTACATTCTTGGCAACTTTGTCAAAGATTAGATGTCCGTAGATGTGTGGTTTTATTTCTGGGCTCTCAATTCTGTTCCATTGATCTATGTGTCTGTTTTTCTTCCAGTGCCATGCTGTTTTAAACAAAAGCTTTGTAGTAGATTTCAAATTCACAAGTGTGATACCTCCAGGTTTGTTCTTTTTTCTCAGAATTGCTTTGGCTATTTGGAGTCTTTTGTTGTTCCATAGAAATTTTAGGATTCTTTGTTCTGTTTCCTTGAAAACAGTCATTGAGATTCCAAATGAGATTGCATTGAATTTGTAGATTGCTTTAGGTAACGTGGACATTATAACTAAGTTAATTCTTCCAATCCATGAGCATGGAATATCTTTCCATTTCTTTCTGTCTTTGATTTCTTTCAACAGTGTCTTATAGTATTCAATGTATAGGTCTTCACTTCCTTTGCTAAATTTACTCCTCTGTATTTTATTCCTTTTGTTGCAATTTAAATGGAACTATGTTCTTTATTTCTCTTTCTGCTAGTTCATTGTTAGTGTATAGAAACACAACTTATTTTTATATTTGATTTTGTACTCTACAGCTCTACTGTTTTCATTTGATATTTCTAAGATTTTGGGGTGTACTTTTTAGAGTATTCTATATATAAAAACACGCCGTTCGCAAATAGTGACAATTTTACTTCTTCATTAGAATTTGGATACTTTTTATTTCCTTTTCTTGCCTGATTGCTCTGGTCAGGATTTCCAATACTATATTGAATAAGAGTGACAAAAGTGGGTATCCTTGTCTTGTTCCTCTTCTTGGGAGATAAGCTTCAGGTTATCTAACTGAGTATGATGTTAGCTGTGGCACGTCTTATATGGTGTTTATTATGTTGAGGTATTTTACTTCTATACCCATTTTATTGACAGGTTTTGTCATAAATGGATGCCAGATCTTGTGAAATGCTTTCACTGCATCTATTGAAATAGTCCTATAATTTTTATTCTTCATTTAGTTAATGTAGTATATCATGTTGGATGATTTGTTGGTGCTGAACCACACTTGTATCCCTGGAAGAAATCCCACTGGATAGTGATGCATGATCCTTTTTAATGTATTGTATTTAATCCATTAATATATTGTTGAGAATTTTTGCATCTATGTTGCTCAGTGACATTGGCATGTAATTTTCTTTTTTTTGTCACCCTTGTGTGTTTTTGGAATCTGGGTAATGTTGAGATTGTAAAATGAGTTGGGAAGTGTCTCTTTCTCTTCAATGTTTTGGCAAAGTTTGAGAAGGATAGGTAATGAATATTCTTTGAATATTTGGTATTATTTACCAGAGAAGTTGTCTGGTCCTGGACTTTTGTATTTTGGGACATTTTTGGTTGCTCTTTCAACATCCTTTCAAGTGATTGCCCTATTCAGGTCCTCAGTTTGTCTTTGACTTAGTTTTGGAAGGTTGTACAATTCTGGGAATTTATCCATTTGTTCTAGGCTGTCCAATTTGTTTGCATATAGCTTTTCATAATATTCTATTATGATCCCTTGCATTTCTGTCATATCTGTTTTAATTTTTCCTCTTTCATTTTTGATTTTATTTATTTGAGCTTTCTCCCTTTATTCTTTTTTCCTTTTTTTGTGTTGAGGAAGATTGGCCCTGAGCTAGCATCTGAGCCCATCTTCCTCTATTTTATATGTGGGATACCTGCCACAGTGTGGCTTGATAAGTGGTGCATAGACCTGTGCCCAGTATCCGAACCCACAAACTTTTGGCTGCTGAAGAATGGTGTGGGAACTTAAACACTACATCACTGGGCTGGCCTCTTTCTCTTTTTTTCTTAGTGAGCCTACTAAAGATTTGTCAATTTTTTTACCTTTTCAGCAAATCAACTCTTTGTTTCACTGATCATTTCCATTATCTTTTCAATCTCTATTTCATTTATTTCCACACTGATTTTTATTATTTCTTTCCTTCTACTGATTTTGGGCTTCATTTGTTCTTCTTTATCTAGTTCTTACAGGTATAATGTTACAGTGTTTATTTGAGATTTTTCTTATTTAGGAGATACGCCTATATTGCTAAAAACTTTCCTCTTAGCATCGCTTTTTGCTGCATCCCATAAATTTTGATATGTTGTATTTCATTTTCATTTGGATTTAACTTTGTTTTTTCTAAATATTGGCCCTGAGCTAACATCTATTACCAATCTTTTTTTTCATCTTCTTCCTCTCCCCAAAAGCCCCTGTACATAGTTGTGTATTCTAGTTGTAGGTCCTTCTAGTTCTGCTATGTGGGATGTGCTCTCAACATGGATTGATGAGTGGTGCTATGTCCGCACCTAGGATCTGAATGGGTGAAACCCTGGGCCGCCAAAGCAGAGGGTACGAACTTCACTGCTTGGCCACAGGGCTGGCCCCTGAGTGTATTTAGGTATTTTTTAATTTCTCCTCTCATTTCATCATTGATCAAATGGTTATTCTGTAGTATATGTGACTTGTCAAGCTTTATTCTTATACTTGATTCTACTTCCACATTCTGTGATCAAAAAGAATACTTGATATGATTTGAAATTTAGTTCAAATAAAGAATCTATTATTTAATACAAGATAGAATTCTATAAATTTCTTCTTTTATACCATGAAAAGTAGTGTCATCACAGAAATTATTTTCTCATTTGGCATTGCTGGGTAAACAATCCTATTACCAAATGGTAAAAGTGGCTTTATACAAAAGAAAGAAATTTGTTCACATTTCTCAAGTCTATTTTTATTGGCGTCATTCCATTTCAGTTACTGAAGAGTTTCTTCCTTTCAGAAATACATTTCCAGATTTCTAAGGAAACAGCCCTGGTGTTTGTGAGAACAAAAAGGCCTTCCCTTTGATGTGATCTCTGAGCAGTTTCAACACAATTGAACACCTGGAAACAAAAAAAACTCTTAATCCTGTGAATGCTTTTCCTAGTAACTTGATTGGTGGACCAGTTGGGCCTGATCTCTTCTTATTCTGCTCTTATTCTTTCCATTTCCACCAGTGCTTTTCAAGGATGAAACCCTCATTGGAAAAAAGACGCTGGTGTCAACTTACGTGAAGAAAACTTATAAAACATCTGATGTCACAAAACTTATATTCAAGGACTTCCAAAGGAACCCAGACGATCAATTTACCAGTACACAGTTTTTTGACCACAAGTACATCATGAAGTTTAGGAGGAGGCTGAGTGTTTGTAGAAGCTGTAACCAGTGTGACAGATCATACTAGATCAAGATATTTGGAAAAGGGACTAAGCTCATAGTAACTCCCTCTGGTAAGTAATTTTTTTTCTGTTTTTACTTTAGTAATGAAAAACTGATAGATATCTTTTACAAAAAAACAATTTAGGATGACTCTTGTCTGACTGCCACATACTTGACCTTAGCATATGAACAGCAAGTTTGCAACTACTAGCCATTTATACATGAACACAAAACTACTTCATAAATGGTTTGTTCATATCCCTGATTGTAACCAGATTGAAATTCTTCTTTTGAAATACACACCCGAAAAATGATTGACTCAGGCTAGAAATTAAGATTTTTTTGGACTCTATCTGTTAACCATTCTTTAAATTATTGGCTCAAGAAACATTTCTTGTTAATAATACTTTAGATGAGGGATACTTTAGTTAAATACCTCTTATCTTTATATTGAGATACCACCTTGTATTCTTTTCTCCCAATAATCTACAAAACCTGTGTTATTGGTTTTCATCTTATCCCTGACAACAGTGCCAAACACCAATACTTAAAGTAACTGACCATATAAGATCGATAAATTTCACTTCTCATTAGTTTAGCTGCTTAGAAGTAGGCTAAGATCAGTCAAATTTATGCCATCACAACAATGGATGAATTTCCTAGAGAAGGGCCAGTTTACTGGAATTTTTAAGCTCAATAAGCCATTTCAGCTCCAAAGTCCATGAAAAGAGTCTGCATGGTTTTACCTCTCATTTCCTCATTGATTCTGTCAGGAAACAGTCATTGAAGACAATTTCTGAGCTGGACACTGGAGGTGAATGATGGAAGAAGATAAAGATAGAACCATTCTCAATATTTCAAAGCTTCTAGCCTAGTGGATAAGTGTTCTAACTCCAACCAGGTCCTTGGAGACTGTTCTCTGCTTAGCATAGGAGGCATCCTAGCCATAGCTAGGAGGATATTAACAAGAATTTACCTAGTTAGATGAATTATGAGTCCCTAAGGTTGGAGATGTTAGGTCCATTGGCTATTTCTGTATGGAAAGATTTGTAATGAAGTTTAGATTTTTTATGTATTTGATTCCAAAAAGAACCAATGGGAAATTTGAAAAAACAAATATTATTTGGTGAGAGGGTGATTAACATCAAGTATTAAAATATTTATCTGGGCAACCGTGGTCAAGAATGTCACAAGATGAGTTTGTTTCCTCTAAGTTCAGTCCAGTAAATTTGTGCAGTCTTCCTTAGCCTTAAAGATGAAATTTTGCCTGAATGACAAAGAATATCCTTTCTTCTAGTTGTCTCTTCAAGTGTCTCTAGTATTCGTTCTGCACAGGCTATCCAAAAGACAAAAGCAATTAGTTATTTTGTATCTCTGCCTCTCTGTCATGCTATAGGCTTTTCCCCCTCCTTAACAACTTAACTTTTGTATTTCTAAGGCTTAAAATACAAAAGACCAATAATTCTTGCATTTGTGGAGCTCATAACTTTCGTATTTTTAGTGACTGTCTCTCTTGACTGTCAGCAGTATCGATAGGCAGATAGTAGGTAGATCATAGATAGAAAGATATACAGACACTATCAAACACTGGGCCCAGACAATTGACAAATCCTTGCTCTCATTTCTTCTAGCGGTCACTGCTACTGGGTCTATAAGAGATTCCCCAAGACGGCAAAGTGGTAAGTTTCTGTACATGCTTGCCTGCATGACATGCTATGGCATTATTTTTCCCTGATGATCAAATTACCCTTTGAAGATGACTGATTGTAGTAGACAAGACTAATTATGCCTGGAATTGTAGGGCACATATTTTTAATGATTATCTCTCCTGTGTCTCCTTGGCAGATTGTATACATATAGGAATAGATACATAAATATAGATGTATATATTTATATACAGTCACAGAAACACATACACATACAATACATATATATCAACTCTCAAGTAATAACCATGAATAATTAATATGTGCTCTCATTTCTTCTAAAGGTCACTGCTATTAATTCTGTGAAACCTAGTCTAAAAGAGAAAAGCTGCTAGGTTTTTATACATGTTTTCGTAGATGTCACGCTATAGCTATGTTTTGCTCTGGATCATCTTAACTTTTGAACTTTCCTGGCTTGAGATAGAAAAACTAGAATGGCTGGATGTTGCAGAATAGACTGAGTGACATTTGAAATCAAACTGTCATTTCCTAAGAGTCATCTTAACACAGTCAATGTGAGTTTGGGATGAGATGACTAAATTAGAGGGTGCAGGGATAGGCTCTGAATTATTTCAACAACGGACTTCCTTCATCTTCCCGGTTTTTGTTCCTAATGACTGGAGCATATGTGATATCAAGGTGCTTCAAGGTTTCTTTTGAAGACCTTAGTCTTTGCTAGTAGCTAATTATTGAACCGACATGCACTGAGAGCTTCCTTTACAGAAGGCGTTGTTCTGGTTTTGCATTCCTTTTCTTGTTTAATTCCCCTAATACTCCTAGGAGGCGGTGCAATATTTTTTCCCCATTTTATAGATGAGGACAATGAGTTAAAATTAATTAAGTCCCTGGCACTATGCCACAAAGCTGCGTCTGGGGTTTCAACCCTGCCATTGGAATTAAGAGTTCATATACTTATTCTTCCTCTAAGTTATAGCCCTAGAGCAAGAAACCCCAAAACCAAGGCCCTGAGACATGTCAGACTCATGTTGGAGGGTGGGCAAGTGCATGATCTTTACCATATCACAGACTGGACTTGAACCACAGTTCTTTTAAGGATTATTTTCATTAATAACAGTAAATTACCTACATTTTCTGAGCAATGCTTTCCTCTTCTGACATCCATGAATAATTACATCTAACTCAGTTATTGAAGAGATAAGTTCACCTATGTGGATTTTCTAGAATAGGGTATCTCATTTAGCTGGCACAGAATCAGTGCTAGTTTGTGGCTCTTTCTCCCTACGTATGTACCAAGAAAGTGACTGGAAGCATTGGCTCTAGTCCTGCTGATCTTCCCTCCATTTCCAATATCAGGGAGGCTCTGGACCTCAGCTAACGCCTTACCTGACCAAGGGTAAGCAGTTATGAGCACATCACCTCTGACATCACTTTCCACAAGTGCTAATGATTCCGGAGGTCTGGCTCTAGAAGATAAAAAATGTAATAGGGAAATGCTTTCCTTGGAAGAGTCTCAGTCTTGTGGTTCACTGAATAGCTAGTGTGGCTCACCATTATTATTGTTAACTAAACAAATATACATCTTTCTTAAACATTTTTCCATTTATCGATAGCATAAATGTCTCTCTATTTCCCCATAGAATTAAAATAGCATAGGCTTTGAACATAACAAAGAAAAAGAAAACGTAAAATTTACTTGACCTTTCAAAGCCTGAGATTCAACCTCCAAAATATTATCACAGTGATGTTTTTTAGGGTTGTTGTATGGATTAAATGAAACAAGATATGTGCTTGCACCTCGCACTTAGCATGCAAGAAATGATCAGAATGAAATTCCACTTTGGATGATCTTGCTTGATAAGGAAATAAGAAGAATTATATGTCTTCTAGGAATGTTCTAGTCAGCAAGAAAAGTCACTCTAACTTTCATCTTGCCATACACAAAGTATAACCCAACAACAATGTTATAAGGTGACAAAATGACGTTCATTTAAGGTAGCCAGATGGCAACTCGGCCAAAAATTGAATAATTATGCCTCTGAACTTTTTTTTGTGTTCTTACATTCTCCAGGTTTGTATTGTATATGCCACTGGAAGGTCAAGTTTCATAAGTAAAGATTGAGTGAGGCTAACGTGTACACACATACTTTCATTCTACATAATTATTGTGGTTCTTGTCATTGATAATGCAGCTCAAGAAACATTTATTGCAGAGCTCGACTGTGTCATGCCTGGGAGGGATGTGTGGATGAGTACACTGCCATGGATTACTGACTCAAGGAGGATGCACTATTGTAGGAGAATAGATTCTCTTCCTAATCACTCAGGGTCACTGGTGATTCAGGCATGATGTCTCAAAGCGGTCCCTTTGATGCAGATGCTGCACATATTTAGACAGTGTTGGGGACAGAGGGCTGAATGTGCCTTTGTTCCTGCTTTGGTTCTGTAACTTAGTCCTGAGTCTGAAAGCAATAGACCAGAGGCCCCAGAGCACCTATAAATAAGGAGGAATCAGTTTGTACTTTTCCCTGTGGTTAACAAAACTTTTTGAAGCAGTGAGGGAAAAGCACAGAACAAATCATGCGAAGACCTTTGCTGTGTACCAGTCTGAATTTCTGAAGTCAGTTTTTATCTTCTAGGATCCCTAGTTTCATCAGTGAAATTTGGTTAGAACGCTTGCCTTATATTTCTCCTGGGTCCGTGAGGAAGTGTAAATGAAATGTTGTCAGTGAAAATACTTGCTTATGAAAACACTATATAGATGCATTTATTTATACTTATTGTGTTTTTTAATATCCTTTCCTAAAACTCACTAAGGAAAGATTAATAAAATAAAAGAGTCCTGATTTACTATTTCTACAGCTAGGAAATAGAGGCGAAGCAATATATGCAAAGTACAAATTTAATATGACAACTGAGCTCAAGTGTCCGTTACATTGGGATTTTTCAAGGAATCAGCAAAAACGAAGTACAGTAAGCTCCATGGTGATGATTGTTATAGAGAAGTTCCAGTTCATAATGTGTTTTATTTGGCATCTGATTTCTGAAAAACATGTCTCCATGGGTTTCTCAGGGCAACAAAGCTAGTGTAAAGCAAAAGGGTTTGCTGCCACTCTACAGCAAATTTCTAATGTTGTTTCTTGGAAGTTTCTTTGTTTTTGATAAAAGCTAAGAATATTACTTGGAAGTAAAAATCAGCGAAGTGATTTGAAGAAGATAAAACTAGTCTAGTTCAAGTTTTTGGCCAACGTTGGTTGAGAAAGAGAATATAGGATACCTACACAGATTTTATTATGAAGTGTGTTAACTTTGTTTTTGCTTCAATCAATGCATGGTAATAAGAATTTGATTTATCTTTTGGTGAATAAGTCACTGTTAAGGAAAAGAAAGAGACTCTTAAGAAACATTAAAGTCAGTTCTTGAAAATATTTTAGCATCTAAACATTATTATGCTAACATTTTCATTCCTGGAATTTACTCCAAATCTTATCATTTAAACCCGGTTTTAGAGCCACCAGAAAGAGATATCACTGAGTGCATAAAATTGCATACCAGAAGCACATCCATATGCACAAGAACATGTCTAGTAGAAAAAAGATAAACCAAAACAATGATTTCAACTCTGTTTTCCACCGTCCAACAGTCCATTATCTCAAAAAAAAATTATCTTTGTGTGGGTATCCTGTCTTTTTCACACTGTAGATAAGTGTCAACTCAGGTTGTATATATTCTGAGATGCATAAATGTTACGTGGCATATCTTTCTAGCTTTGGCAAGAATTTCACTGAAATGCTGAGCTCCTGTAATGAAAAGCTCATTTGCTAAGAATATTTAACATCTTGGGAGAGAAGATGTTTTCTGTGTCCGCAGTGGTGGAATTATGTTATTTCTACAGATTATTTCCTGTTTCTATGGATTATTTTTACAAACTACTTTCCACATGCTTTCTCTCACTGAAGCTGCTACAAGGATCCTTTGAATGCTGGCTCTGCCCTCACTGGTGTGACTCTTGACAAGTTACTTATAATCCAAAGCTTTTTTTTTTTATTATTTGTAACAAGGAGTCCTCCAAAATACAACTCACTTCAGTGTGACAGGAGCATTAAATGAGATAAAGCATGTGAAGCATTTAACATAGTGCCTGGTACAGTAATAATCACTCAATAGCTATTAGCTTTATTCATTTCGTTGTCATGTCCACAAACACCACAACTCCAGAAAATCATGTGTATCAGTTGGGGATATGGGGATGTGCGTGATTTGGAAATGTGCCTGCTTTCATTTGTTTTGATGGGAAATCTGACTATTCTGTCTACGTTCAAACATGAGATTCTGTTGTGGATTCTAAGATTTGATGAATTGATTTTGGTAGCAACTCTTCACGTCAGCAGCGTGTGCTGAAGACTGTAGAGTAGCCGCATTTTCTATTTAATTTTCCATTCGACAAGTGTTTGTCCAAAACCTCCTTTGAGACAGGCACTGTGCTAGGAGCCGTGAATAGAGAAGGAAAGCAAGACAGTCTTGGGTATTACTGTCCAGTTGTGACAAAGAAGGACAAAATGTGTTCTTCGTGAAGGTCAACATCTTCATGTGCAGAAACACAGTTCATGAATTAGATCCACTGAATTACATAGAATCACATGAACTGTGCCTGGAGTTGTGGGGCTCACAGTTTTAGGGACGATATCTCTGTCAGTGGATTATGTGTGTGTGTGTGTGTGTGTGTGTGTGCGGGCGCGCATACACACATACTCTTATAAACACATACCCAGACTATCAAGCAGTGGACATGAATAATTGACTAATCTTGCTCCCCTTTCTTCTAGTTGTCACCTCAATGACCACTATTATTGATTCTATAATAGCTTATCCAACAGAGGAAAGCAGGAAGCTGTTGTTAATGTTTCCCCCTCTGTCACACTTTAGGATTTTTCCCTCCTGACCAACTTAACTTTTCAACTTCACTAGCTTAAAGTAGCAAAGACAAATTATTCCTGGAATTGTGTGCCTCATATTTTTAATGAATATATTCCGTCTCTCTGTTAGCAGATTTTATATGTATATGTGTGTATGTACATATGTATTTATACATATACAGACACACAACGGGCAAATACATATATATCACCCTGTGAAATGATAGACATGAACAACTGACTAATGCTCGCTCTCATTTCTTCTAGAAGTCCCTGCTATCAATTCCACAAAAGCTTGTGTGAAAGATGAAATAGGTAAGTTTTTGTATGTTTGCCTTTAAGTCATGTGACAGCATTTTTTCCTCTGAATATACTTAAGTTTTGAACCTCTGTGGTTTAATGTAGAAAAACCAGAAAGGCAGGATATTGAAGACCAGACTGAGTGATACTTTAAATCAATCCATCATTTCCTAGGAGTTGTCTTAACACAGTAAATGCTGGCTTGGGGATGAGATGACTGTACTTTGGAACGTGCGGTGATGGTATCTGAATTATGTCAACAATGGACTTCTTTCATTTGTATGACATTTGTCTGTTATCACTGAGGAATATATGATATTAAGCTGCACCTCGTTTTTTTTTTTTTAATCTCTGGTCCTTCCTAGCACCTAAAAACAGGAATTGACTGTACTGAGAGCTTCATATACAGAAGGCATAAGGCTGGGTTTTGCATGCATTTTCTTGTCTAATTCTCATAATACTCTTATGAATTGGTAGAATATTTTTCCCCCTTTTACAGATGAGGGCAATGAGCTAAAATTAACTAAGTCTCTGGCACCATGTCACACAACTAGATTGAGATTTTCAGACCAGCCGTTTGAATCCAGAGGTCATACACTTTCTCCGTTCGTTCTTCTTCCTCTAAGATATAGTCCTACTGCAAGAAACTCACAGCCATGTACTTGAGACACAATGGACACATGATGGGGGGTGGGTAAGAGCAAGGGCTTCACAGTATTACTGACTGGACTTGAACCCCAGTTCTTTTAATGAGTAGTTTTCATCAATATTGGAAAATCACTTACTTTTTCTGAGCAACATTTTCCTCCTCTGCCAACCATGAATAATTACACCTAACTCAGCTATTGAAGAGCTAAGGTCATCTATGTGGAATGTCTAGCATAGGGTATATCATTTGGCTGGCACAGAATCAGTACTTGCTTCTTGTTCTTTCTCCCTACATATGTACAAAGAAAGGGACCGGAAGCTTTGGCTCTAGCCTCGTTGATCTTCCCTCCATTTCCAATATCAAGGGGGCTCTGGACCTCAGCTAACATCTTACTTGAACAAGGGCAAGGAGTATGAGCACATTGCCTCTGAGATCTCTTTCCACCACAAGTACTAGATGCTGGAGCTTTGACTCTATGAAGATAAAACATGAAAAAGGGGAATTCCACAGGAAGAGTCTCAGAATGTGGTTCACTGAATAGCCAGTCTGGCTCACCATCATTATCATTAATTATTTCTTGACTTCATCCATTTCTTGTAAAACTTTAAAGGATATTAAGGGTAAATATCCTATAACATAGCCACAATCAGGGACGTTTAGGAAGGACAGCTGAGTGAGCCACAACTTCCTAAAGTTTTAGAGAATTTGGATTAACCACTTTGTCTATTTTATATAATGCCCTCTTTAATCAAACCTCCCACCCACCCCACTGTGAACACCACCAAATTTCCATGGATTGTACTCTTAATAGCAATCTCATTGCATGCACAATGTCTGTTGGCTCAGTTGCGTCTAAATCAGAATTCCACTTTATATTTATGCTTAACCTTTTGATGTCTGAGACATTTATTGCACTCAGAGATGCAGAATGACAGAATCGCTAAGAATGTGTTCTTTGAATTCATGGTGCTGGGATGAAAATTTGGTTTCTGGTACTTGCTAAACGCATGTCAGGAGGGAAATTACCTCTCTCTGTCATCAGATTCTTTGTAGAATGGGAATGAAAACAATAATATTATAAGTTATTATAAAAATTAAATAAGATTAAAGCTGTGCATCCAAAGCTCTAAGAATGAGTGTTTGGCATTTGGTTGGTGGTTAATGAATATTAGCTATTATTATTGCTTTGAGACATGGTGGGGTAAGGAAATACTAAAAGCTATTTATCACAAATATTTTTTTCCCATTGGACTCTTTTGTTAAATATGCAACCTTACTTTTTTATTATGGAATATTCTAAGTGAGTTTAGCAGAGGTTGTTGATTGACATGACCTGTAAATTGTATTCCGAGTTATCTTTTTCTTGTTATTAGTGGGGTGGTAAGGTAGATGTTTACTCTTGGGTTTGTTGGTGCAGGGTGTCAAGGCAATGTAGGTCATTAGAAGTAAATAACTGGCCACCCTCCCATTAATATATACCATCCTATAAAAGGACAGTTGAGACTAATCATATGACTTCTCTTAGACCCCCTGCAGCTGCAGCTCACCAACACGTCTGCGTATTATATCTACCTCCTCCTCCTCGTCAAGAGCACGGTCTACTCTGCCATCATGGCCCTCTGTCTGTTTAGCAGAACAGCAGTCTTTGGCGACTGAAAAGTTTGTAACAGATGGTGGCACAAAGAAGGCAAATTTCCTCCATTGTTTATTCTCCCTAAAACTGTCTGCTAAGGATCTAGCTGAGGTTTCTCTGAGGGTTTGGGTTATTTCAGTTCACAGGTGTATTTTTCTGCTATATTAATATTACAAAATAGTTTTCTAAGCCAGTGGGCAAACAGAAAATCTTATTCTGTAGCAACAATGAATTCACCATTACTCAGGGGCAGGGCGATGAGGTAGTCCTTTAGCACCACTCTCTCCATGATCTCCGTCAGCTCCTCCAGCAACCAGAATAATCATGCCTTCTGAGTACAGACATCATGCAGCTCTAGTCACATTCCTTAAGGCCATTGGACCAGATGACCTCCTTGAAGCCTTCCATTTTACACATCCTGAAGTTACCATTGTTGTTACTTGAATTGCGTATATTGTTTTTCGTAACAGGCACAATAAAACAAATCAAAAGTCTACTTCTGTCTATGTGTCCTTTAATTTGATGAAATTTAACTGAAATTCCAAGGTAAGAAACAGCCGGACACCTGAGCCATCAAATCCAGCGTTGCGTGTGATGATGGTCAATACAGAGCTCTAATTCTTTCCCTGAGATAGTGGTCATGATCCTTTCTTTGGGACACTGGCTCCAAGAGGAGCCACAGTCAAATGAAGGCACCCAGGCTACTTCTCTTTCAAAAGTGACCAATTGACACTCATTTGGTTTGGACATTCTGATGGCATGAGGAAAATGTCTAGAATGAATTGCACTGTATGTGCTCAGCTCTACACTAATGTTTCACAAGCACCGTGTTTCCTCACCACATGAGACCTGCACTCACACTAAAAGGCATCACAGTGGAGCGGTTAAGCGCCTGGACTCTGAACCCCAAGCGCCTGTGTTGGAATCCTGGGTCTAGTATTAGCATCTGTGTGACCTCAGGCAAGCTATTTGAACTCTCTGTGTCATAACTTCCTCATCTGTAGAATGGAGTTACAGCGCCCTGTCTCCTGGAGTCATGTGGATTAGATGAGTTAATAATGCCTGGTACTGGCAAGTCCTCAACACCGTTAGCATCCACTGTTGGCAGTTCTGCTTTTGAATAGTAGATTACACACACACACAAACACTGACAGTCATCTGTAATACTTTCCCCCCCTTGTGGAGGTTTGCTGTGGGCAGAATGGGGTCTGTGTGTTTCAACTATGTAGGGAGAACCTCATTATTACTCTCATAGCCCCTGCAAGTGTGGTCCCCAGGGTTGCTACTGGATAAATTAAGTTCTCAGCTCCAGGGCACTACTCTGTAAGTAATAGTCATTTAAAGCTAGTTCTCTCTGAACTCAGAGCCAGTATTTTCTTACCTACCCTTAGGTGGCTTTCCCTTCAACCACTGTCACATGGGAAAAACAAAACAAAGCAAAACACGCACTGCTTCTTTACTAAAGCCATCCTACAAGGAGTCAGTGAGAATTTTCCTAAGACTTGTGGGTGCATCTCAGTTTCCTCTTCATGTATATACTCTGTTGTTACTGTAATTGCTCCCTTTGTTGTCAGCACTATGGAAATCCTACTTTATTCTGTGAGTGTGTGTCCTGGATTAGTAACTGCTCTTTCAGGGCCTGCTAATGAAATGGACTGAGAGTCTCGGCAGAGCAGGCCCATTGGTGGTGCTCTCTGGGTGCACCATCTTGACACCCCAGCTCCTCCCCTAGATGGAATGGGCCCGGGGGTCCTCAGAATCACCCGTGGAAGCCTCTGGTAGGTTCAGGTGAATTTCGGAGGTAGGAGGCTGTTCATACATCCTTTCTGCTCCAGTGCTTTTCCACCACAGCACGAACGCCACATGACTTGGTGGGAGAAACACTGGCCCAGAAGTCATACCTCACACACCATAGTTAGAGTCTGAGCTCCTTTCTCTGCCTCTAACTAGCCATGTCATTTGCTCTTGACCATGTCACGTTGCCTAAGTCACTCAGCTTTAGAAGAATGTGTTCGAATAAAATAATATCAGGTTTCTAGTGCAATTTATATGGCAAAAGATTAACCACCAAGTGAAGAAATAACAGCAAATGCTGTTATTGTGCTTAATGGTACTAGCAGTAATACACGTTAACTTATTTAAGTTTTACAAAAAAACCTATGAGATCTGTACAATTATGTCTGTTTTATAGATGGGGAAGTAGGTAGAGAGGGGATAAAGAATGTCCCCATAGTTAGCCAGCTAATAACAAACAGAAGTGAGATTTGAACCCGAGCAGCTTGGCTGCACAAGCTCTGCTCTTGACTTCTCCGTTATTTGCTACTAGAGTAGAAACAGGTTACTTTACTTTCAGTTAAAACAGGAAAATTTCCTTCCTTATTAGGCTAAGAGCTAGTGAAAAGAACTGTCCAGACTTCCTCTCCTTGCTCCTATGCTGTTTGACAATTCAATGGTCATAGGCCAACCTGCCACACAATTTTTATGCTGGGAACAGTTTTATAGCTGACCTCCCACTCACCAACAGGACTTCTGTGATTGAAGTCCATGGCATCTGGTTGGATAAAATGAATACAGAAACAACAGGTTGCATGCAGAGGTGTGCATGGAAAACCAGGCAAAGATTTACACAATTCCACATAAAAACACTCGTGTCTCAATGTCTTTATAGAGCTAGTCTCCGTACACTTCTCAGCTGTAACAGAGGGAAGCCTCAAGGCAACAACTCTCAGAATTTCCCCACGATGAACTCCTCCTACTGTTTTGGAATTCTTGTCCTCATAAACTTCATTTTTGAAGGCTTTCTATCAATCAAGCAGATCACAAAAAAGTAATGTTTGATTTTCCCAGTTATATTAATCAAAGTCCCATATAACTACTGTTTAGAAATTCTGAATAGCAAGAGATAAACAGATACTATGTCAACATGAAACAATTCAACCAAAAGGCTAGAAACTCAACGTTTTCTTTAGCCACGAAATCTTCTCTGGGTAAATACATGGTTTCTGTCATGTTCTGTTATTCTATTTCCTGCTTGCTTGCTGCCTTTGTTTGTTTGAATAACGGCAATAACTACCAACTAGTGAGCATCAGGAATTCAGCTAAGTAGTTTGAGTGCTTTATGTCTAATGCTTTCTCTGTACCACATACGGGTATCATACTCATCTTGCTGATGAGAAGACTAGGTCCCAGAGAGGCTAAGAAATATGCCCAAGAGTAAATATGGAGTAGTACCAGACTCCACATGACTCCAGGTCTGCCTGACTCAAGACCTGCTGCTCTATCCATTATCCCAGTGGCTGAACTCTTGGGAGCCTTTCAAAAACACTGAGGCCCAGTCTTCGGCACAAGCCAAGAGATTTTTCAAAACCTCCTTCAGTAATTCTAATGTGCACTGGAGTGGAGGCCAGCAAGTGACTGAAAGAGCTCCTGAGCTCCAGTGCTGCTGTCCTAGACCGCATGCAGTGAGGAACCGTCACAGAGCCCATCACACAAGGAAGAACTTGCTGCGACCTGGAAAGTGTTCCTACCATTCCACCCATCGATTTCCTGAGGAAACAAAAGATATATACTAAGATTTATATGCAAGCATGTTCATTCACTGTAGCACCATTTATAGCAGCTGCAAGTTAAACAAATGCCCAAAAAGAAGCTACAAAACAAACTGAAAGATATCATATGACTAAAATACATGTCTTAAAAATTGTAGATTGTTTAAAGAAATCTAAAATTAATCAGGAAGAGTTGTTGAAAAAATAATATGCATAGCACGACCTTATAGAATTATTGATAATGTCTTCACATGGTTCAAAAATCAAAACATTCTAAAAAATAAATCAAGAGATCTTACTTCAAACCCTGTCTCTACCTCCCTCACTTCTTACAGGTCTTACTTTTGTTTCTTGGGCATCCTTTCAGGTTTTATTTATGCAAATATGAATGTACACATATAAATATTTGTGCATGTATATATAGTTTCATTTCCTCCTTTCTCACACAGAGGTAGTGAATGGAATACATTATTCGGCACTTCTCTTTTCCTTTAAACCTCCTAGAGCTCTTTTCATGTCAGTGCAGAGGGCCACTTAGAGGCTGCATGATGTTTCATTGTGAATGTGCAACACTTTATACAATCAGCTCCCTGTCATAGACCTATGGCTCATTACCAATCTTTGCTCTCTTAAGAAATACTGAAATTGTAATAACATTTTCTGTCATTTGGAGTGTGTCTTTTGGGCATTTTGATAGGTATCGCTAGCTCGCGTATGATAGAGAGAGCATCATTTTGTGCTTCTACCATAGTGTCGGTGAATGCCAAGAGTGTGCCTCAGGACTTTCTAATCGGACAAGTGAAAAATAGTTTCTCATCATCATTTTAATTTGCTTTTCTCTTACTATGAGTGAGGAGAAACATCTTTTCATATATTGAAAATCTATATTTCTATCTCCGTGAAACATTTCTTCATGTCATTTGACTGTTCTTATACCGAGTTATAATACCAAAAGGTATCACCTGCCTTTATATGTGTCTCTCTATTTCCACAGGCATAGACGTAAAACAACAGGTTCAATGCATAGCAGGAGGGGGAAAAATGATAAGAGATTGTATATTTTTCTATTTTCTCTAACTAATCCATTTAAAGTAAAAAAAACACCTATTTATATATTAAAAATAAACAATGTCTCATTTAAAGTTGGGAAACCTTTTTTGTTTATTTCTTTACAATCAGCTTCAGTTTCTGTGAAATATGTTCTTTTGGAAATCAACTAAAGATTCCCATTTGGAAACAAAATGAGACTCACTAAACACAAGAATGGTTAAGTTTAACTAGATCTTCTCCTCTATTATAGTGAATTTCTCCAGATTCTCTAGGCCCAATCCCTGGCCCTCTCCTTAGAGACCTGGAACTACTCCTACCTTGGGAAAGAGTAGAAGCAAAAAAGGGAAACTTGAAAATCACAGAAAGCTTTGTGCAGCTGACTTCACCGCCAGGCACTGCTAGGCAGTGTCTCCTGTGGCTTCCAACTTCGGAGCAGCTTCCTTCCGCACTGGGCCTGGGCTGCCCTGAACGAGATGGCACAGAGAGGGAGAGCACAGGTGGTGGAGGGGACACGCTGGGTGGCAGGAGGGGGCTGATGTGGCTGCTGGTGTGTTATTTTCTCAGGCTTCTTTTGTGTACATGCTCTGTCAAATGTGGTTGATTTCATGGAAAATGCTCAAACTTAAACCGACCCCTGCTGGTTGGGGTTGTGGGAGCAGTGGCTAAGGCGTAATGAGATAAAGTAAGGACAGTTAAACCACAACCAACCATGCTCACTTTCAAAGGGTCACAGCTGATGGCAGGAAAATACTCATCTACACACACACATGTGATTGCTGTCAAACATACGCTTAGGCTGAGGTCAGGGGTTCCCTGCTTTTTATCTACAGAGTTTACTCCAATTAGCCACAGTGTGAGTCTGGAATCTTACTCCCAGGACTGTTCAGATGCTGCATCTCAGTCCACTCTCATGACCCTGTTCTGAAGGAAAGAGCAGACGGGACTTCTTGGAGCACTAAGATCATCCTGACAGTCCACCAAGTGTCCGTGCTCTTCCATGGTGTTTGATTTACTGAGGCTGGTACTTTTTGGTTTCATTTAGTCAACGTAGATGAGGTGACACAGATCTGTGTCCCTGAACCCAGTAGCATGGATGGACTGTAGATGTGGGCAACAGTGATGTGCTTTTTCCCTCACAACAACACAGAGACACACAGACCCTGAGTTCAAGTGTAGTTGATTGGCATTTACTAAATCATATAAGTCCCTCCAAAATGAGTCAGAGTCAACCTGAACAAGGCTCAATAGAGGACATTAACATCAGATAAAAGTGTGAATGGGCTCAAGTAGAGGACAGCCGTTCAGCAATGTGAGCATAAATAGCAAATGTCCCCACCCCACCGCCACAAACCCAACTTGGTAGAAAGAGGGTTCCCAAATCACGGACTCGATCTGTCCAGTCCCAGGGGGAAGTTGAGCTCTATTGTTGAGATCAATGCTTTAGACTTTCATAGTTTGACCTCATGGCACATTCAAATCATTCACTTCATTCTTCTTGGTCTGTGTTCTGAGGCCCAACTCCTGACTGCGCCTTGGCTTCCTATGAGAATGGGCTGCAACTGCTGATTGAGCCCAGCATGTCTGGAGGAGAGCTCTTTCCCAGGTTAAATTGATACACTGATGTCCAGCTTAGGCAATGTCTGTGGGGTGGGTAAATACGCGACTCCACTCCTGAGACAGTACCTTCTCACTGTGGTAACACCATTGAGTTCTTGAAGTTTCAGTCCTACAGCAGATCCCGGAGCTGTTCCTCATCCCTTTGTCCTCTCTAAGAAGCTCTTCTTTAGGACACAGCCTCTGAGTGAGACTCCCAGTTGCATTTCTGTCATTTTGCCCATTCTTAGAGCAAGCACAAATGGAGTTGAGGTGATCTGCACAAATGGCCAATTTCCACCCAAACCAGCACCATTCCTGCTACACACAATTGAGTTTTTCTTGAATGACTCAGTGGATAATGAAAATAAACTAATAGACAAGCTGCCTTCCTGTGAAGCATCGAGGTGTATAATCATGTTTGAAAATATAGTTCACCATATGATTTAGTTCATTTTAATTCAAATTAGGTAAACATAAAGGGAAAACAATGGCAATGATTTCATAGCGTAGCCTCAAAATAGGAGACTCAGGCTATTTCAGAACCATACCTCCAGGAGAAAGATACTATTTTATGATAAAAGTAATATGCAATGTCTGGTGACCTTTTATATGTATTCACTTTCTCTCCTTGTTCCTCTTTTGTAATTCCAACTCTTACAGCCAAATACATAATGCAAAACAAGAAAAACGAAATGAATCATTTTGACATGTTGGATTTTATTACTTATTAAAATTGTATGAAGAGAGCACGTGCATCAGTTAGAAAACACAAGGCAGACGTAGGTGTTAAAATAGACATATAAAAGCAATCTGAGACACGAAACAAAAAAATTCCATTATGTGAATCAAAGTAACAAGATACTTTGCTTACTGTAACAGTGTTATTCCAATATGTTAAGTGTCTTGATTAGGAATACAGCACAAGCCCTTCCTGCCACAATTCATTAATAGATCAGAATTGGTCTCACTGAATGCAAGACGGATCATTGCTTTATTTTACCAGCCACAGGCAGGCCACTGAATGTATATAGATGTGGGACAGTGTCTGTGAGGTATGACAATAAATAAATTCTTTATTAGCCGTTCAGTGAAGTCAGCAGTGGATGTCACCATTTCAACCTTCAATAGGGAGACCTCATCTCTAGTCCTTTTTTTCCTCAGGTGACATTCAATGAGGATTTTTCACACTAGAAAAGAGAGAACACAAAATATTTCAGATGTAGTGTAAAGGCAAAATGCCACATTGCCTTACGATTTTATAACAACGTCTGTGTCCTGAAGATGAGCTGTGCTACAGACACTTGGAGGACCCTGGGTGTGGCCACACGAGAGTTTATTTAAGGCATTTTAGAAGAAGATCTGCTATTCACATGCTCACGTTGTTGCTTCACGTCCAACCACTGCTGTGGAAAGAAAAAATATTGTAACAACCACAAACAACAGATAATGCAATTTAAGATTTTATTTTTCCTCTTTCTTTCTCCCCTCTGTCCTTTCTTCCTCCATTTCTCTCTCTCTCTCGCAATCTCTCAGGATACGTTATGCTCTGTGAATATATTCTGATGCCAACAGTGCCTTCTTTTCAGTACTGTAGCTCTATATTTCCTTTTACATTCTGGTGGAGCAGTTCTATTTTATTACTCTTTCAAGAATATTCTACTGACTCTAGTGTGAAGGCATTTTCTCCTCTCTTAGCTGTAAACCATGATTCTGTCCAGCAGGGATGTGCTGGGACTCTGCGGCACTGAGCTTGCTTCCTGCATAGTGACCTGGAACGTTCTCTTGCAGAGATGCTGCTCTGACACCTCACGTCCCTGCGCGTGTGGTCCCCGAGGCAGAAGGAAGAGCAGCCCGAGTCCCCTCCCTTCCTCCTTTCCCAGCTGTCTCTTAGGACAGCAGAAATGAACCACCTGAGATAGAGGCCAAAACAATGATGGAGAGGGCATTTTTCTACATTCGACCATGTATACTGTAAACTTGCATCCAAACACATTATTAAAAGTGGGGGTGAAATCTCTGTATGTACCATTTCACTTCTCCCGTGATTTCACTATGCTTGTTTGATTGCTTATCTACCCATCTGTGAATCCAAGTAAATCGCAGATATGGGTACACTTCCTGAGGGGAGGGCTGCCTGATAAAACACAGGATGCCCAAGGAAGTCTGAATTTCAGATAAACAACACATAATTTTTTAGCTTAATTGTGTCAAAAATATTGACCAGCACCCTGCAAGTTTCTTTTCTTCTAAATTTGGCAACCCTATGTTGAATGGACGTATTACGTGAGGATGAACAGGAATCCTCTAACATACTGATTTGCTGCACACACACACACACACACACACACACACATCCATTTGACTTTCAGGAATGTCAAATGTAGACCAACATAACTGATCCTAATTTCTGTTTTCTTTCTTTCTTTTTTTTTTTTCTTTGCCTTGTTTTTGAGTGTGTGTGTGAGGAATACTGGCCCTGAGCTAACATCTGTGGCAATCTTCCTCTATTTTTTGTATGTGGGATGCCTTCACAGCATGGCATGAGGAGTGGCACAAAGGTCTGTGTCCCGGATCCAAACTTCAGGCCACCAAAGAGGAAGGCACTAAATTAACCACAACACCATTGGGCTGGTCTCTGTTGGTTTCTTTTACTAAAGTGGGTTCACTGCTTATCAGCTATGCTGGTGCTGCCTCAAAGTTTTCTGACAGCTGTGAAAGGAAGGTGGTTCAGGGCCAGAATACAGAAGCTGCATCACAGGACAAGCCCATGGCAGCAGCGTGAACACTGAACCCTGAGTCGCAGGGAAGTCGCCCGACTCAGGACCGCTCCCTGCACCAGGGAACATGGAGCTGTATCCATGGCTCTCCTGCCCCCTCCATGGGCTCAGGCTGTCCCTCCCTCTGCTCTGGGCTCTCAGGGCTCCTGGCTCCTCCTCTTCTGCAGAGGGCCTGCTCTCAGCCTGCCCCAGGAGGCTGTCAGGAAATGGGCTGAGCAGAGAGGCAGGGCTCCTCCCCAGGCCTCACCCAGCCCCACCCCCTCTGGGTCATCAGCTGGGTGGTCTTCTAGGAGAGCCCCTCAGTCTCTGCCCGCCTGTGACAGCTGTCCAGAGCCCGGCACTGACTCCTTCCTTGTGTCCTGGGGTCCTTGTCTTTCGAGCAGGACTGGAGTATCATCTGTCCTTTCCTTCTAAGGCCAGAGGAGGAAGACATGCTGTGGGCTCTCACCATCCTTCTAGCTTTCCTGGCTCCTGGTAAGTGTGCTGCCTCCATGCTCCTGGGATTTTTCTCTTTTTTGGTAATGGGAGGCCATACTGAGGGATTCCTATTATCTCTTCCTCATTACTTTTTGTTGTTCCCATTGCAGCCACTCAGGTATCTTCCAACTTGGAAGGGACACAGATCTCGGTCACCAGACAGGCTGGTTTAGCTGTTGAAATCACCTGTGATATTAAACAAAGCAGCGGCATCATCCACTGGTACCGATACCAGGAGGGGACAGCCCCACAACGCCTTCTCTACTACCAGTTCTCCAGCTCAAAGTTTGTGGTGGACTCGGGGTTCAGTTCACAGAAATACTATGCTTCTAAAGACACAGGGGGGACCTGTAAACTTTTAATCAAATCTCTGCAAGAGAGCGATTCTGGTGTGTATTGCTGTGCTGTCTGGGAGAGGCACAGTGATTCATATCTCCTCTATCCTGCACAGAAAATTTTGCTTGTGGTTGCCAAGAGCAGCCTTGACACCCAGGAAAGACCAGCCCCTGCCTCCCTTCCTGCCTTGATTTCACTGTGCTCTGAACATGAGAGACCCTGTGCTCAGCGACCAACCTCCACCCTTAAAGCCCACTGGCCTGTCCCCAGCTTCAGTGAGACATGGCACATTCTGAAAGATCCACCCCTAATCTCAAGGCCTTAGACAAGCAGTCTGAAGACACCATATTCTTTCAGCTCTCCTAGGAACTGGTGGAGTCCATTCAATCTGCTTCCTGGGACAGACAAGGTCACCTCTCTAGGTGATGTGCTCAGGGAGACATTTAGGAGAGCAGTATAGGAAGGCTAGTGGTACTGAATCATTTATCCAATCATTATCGAGAGAAAATGGCTGGGAAAGGAGCTCCTGCCGTACTGAGGAGAATGAGAATTGATGGAATGAAGACTTTGGACTTCATGAAGACCTCAAGCTGGTATTCGATTTATCTTTTGGACAAACTGATATTTCCCTCACCATAGTCAACCATGGCATTGTTGAGACAGTGAAAGTGTAGGAATAAAGTGATTATTGTAGAGATGCCAACCATTGTGCTCTCTTCAGCCTCACCCAGAACTGCTCTGTCTTAGGCAAGTAAAGCCAAAGCTCCCTTCACCCCTTCCCCAACAGTGACACGGCCAAGTCCTAAACCAGAATGAGTCCATCAGATTATTTTTTTCTAAATAATTAGAATTAGGGACATTTGCGGTGAAGACTCAGACATGAATGGTACATATTTGAACTCAAAATCCATATAGGAATGTGTTGTGGCTACCACATTGGTTCAAGTTTAAGGATGTAAAATTAACATTGAAGTACAGACAGGCTGCATCCACCTATGTATGCTCTCTTTTGTATTGGATGCTCCAACCTTCTGCCAAAACTCTTAGCCTTGGCTCTAGCTTAGAGTTTAAGCTCCTAGAATAGTGTTTCTCAAACTGTGGTCCGTGGACCACCTTCATCAAAAGCACCGGGGAGGTTTGAACAAAAGTGCAGGTTCTGGGTAACATTCAACAAAATATGTCAGAATCTTGGGATGAAAGCTGAAAATGTGTAGTTTTCAATGCCCTCTGCACTGGTTTTTATTCAGATTGATTTGTAGGAACTGCTGTCCCAGCGGGAAGAGATAGGGTGACCTGTCTCCCTCTCAAATGGGCAGGTTCCCAGCCTGACAGAAGAATGCATTCTAGAAAGGTGCCCCTGGGCTTCCTCCCAACACACAAACCCCTCCTCTCTTATGGCACCTTGGATGCTGCTGCCCTAACAGGTCATCACATTTCTCCATTACAATCCCACCAGAACCACAAGTGGAAACTCCAGTTCCTTCGCACTGCTGTGACCCCAGGCAAGAAGAATTCTATGCACAATGAACCAGCTCTAAGTTGCTTACTGCATCAGGGACCATTATTTCAAGTATTTCTCAGTTTTATGAAAGTTTATCCCTTATCTTGAAGCATAAACAGATCCTCATTTATATTTTTCTAATAGTGTTAGGCTTTGTTCTGCACATTTATTTCTTTGATCTGCTTTGAATAGAATTTTCGTGTATGGGGGTAAGGTAGGAATCTGAATGTGGAGATCCAATTTCTCCCCCAAATTATTGACTCATCCATCATTTCTCCCCCGTTCTTCATCGCCACCCCTGTGATAACTAAGGGTCCAGAGGCTCACACAGCCCTTCCTGCTCCCTCTCTTCTTTTCACTGTATGTGTCCACTTACATGAGCCAGTTTCTCTAAGGAAAAAGCTGGAATCATTGTGTATGTACAACTTCACCTTTACAAATGGGGCCGAATCCCTATTTTGTCTAATCATGTGGCAGGAACACAGTATTCTAATTAGTATAGCTTTGTAATAATTCCTGCTTTTTGGCGAGCATGTTTTCTTGCTTTCATTTTCTTCAAAATTTTCTTGGCTTTATTTTATTGGTGAATAAACCTTCAATTTTTGTACATGTATTTACTTATTAAGTAATGTCACAAGAACTATGGAAGAAATGCATTATGTCTATTATAAAACATACACAAAAACAGACAATTTGAGAATATGAGATGAAAACAAAACGTACATCTAACACTTTCTTCCCACACACCAACGTATTGTCTTATGCACTCCACTTTGTAAACCACCCCACCACCAACACCAATGCCAATAACACATTTCATTCTAAATTCTTTCTATTTCCTGACATAGCACACATCCCTAAGAAAAATCATGTTAAATGTCTTCTTTTTGTCTTCAAACCAAATTCTCATGAACCCTTTATAGTACACCTTTGGTTCATTCTCTGAACTACTGAGCTTGTTAATGGACATTTGATGATATCTTTTCAAGTCCTTTAAAAGATAGTGCCCCCAAACCTGATAACTCTTAGGCTTGGTCCACTCTTTAAAGAGAGTTCTGTGAGGAATGTCCAGGGAGCCCAACTGTCATCCTGTGGTGACTGAGAATACGAGTGTGGCCCCGAAGAGTTGCATTATCTTCACTGGTTGTAAACATGAGGTTAATGTGAAAGGGCCTGGCCCCACACCTGACACTTCCTGGGTGCTCTGGATGAAGTTGTCGAATTTGAAATGACAGCTTCACTCCATGAAAGGCACGCACACTAGAAAGCAGGGAGGGGTGTCCTGATTCTGCATCAGTGCTCACAGTCCTGTAACATTGAAGGGGTCACCTGCATTTTGGGAGCTGTTTTCTCATCTTTAAAAATGAGAAGCAATGAGGCTTCTGGTAAGAAGGGTTTCCCTTTCATCTTCAAGTGTCTAAGCCTCTGATTTCTTAGCAAACCTATGACTCGGTTTTAAAAATACTTACTAATTCTAACAGAAGACAAATGATTTTTCAAGAAAAAATATTTACTCAACACACAGTGTTATATGGTAAATTGGAGATGAAAGAAAGAAGATTGTATCCACAGTCCTCTCATCAAAATATGTCAATGGATTTCTTCGTTTTGGTTTTCCAGGCTTGCCCATTTCACTAATAATTGTCCTAATGTGAATATCTAATTGATTCCATGACCAAAATGAAGAAGTCAGATTAGATTAGCTCTAAGATTCTGTGATGGCCTGAAGAGCGCTGTCCGGGTCAGATAAAGTCTCCAGGGTCTCAGAGGTTAAATTAAAAGTGCAAACTTCAGTACCTGGGTCTCTGCTCACCCCTCTGCCTGAGTCTGATCTGCTCTCCTCACCCCCTGCTCCCAGGCTGGCTGAGCTCGGCTCCCTCAGAGCAGTGTCAGTCCTGGCAGCAGCAGGAAGACCCGGATGAGAGGAAGTCCTGCTCCCTCAAGCCACACCTGCCTCTCTTTTACTGAAGACCAGAGGGGTCTTGACTAGAATCCTCCAGACTCCACATGAGGGCTGAGAGGAAAAGCCCTGGATACTCTTTGACTGTGTGCTGAACAAGAGTTTTCCTCTATTGTTTTTTAAACATGTGTCTCTCAGGCCAGTATAACATTTCAGTGCCTCTTAGAGAGGACACATCACAGCATGAAGAGAAGAGGAAAGGAAAACAAACATCACTTGTTGAAATTACCTTTTAGTCTGAAGATTGAGCTGCTCCTGTCCCGGGTGCCAGGTCAGCAAATCAGAACTCAGATAACTTTCCTGTCCCTATAAATGCTGCGCTGGACCAGAAACACAGTCTATCCAGCCAGCCAGGCCCCACCTGCCAGGAACCTGTGATGATTTCCCTGTTCTAAATAAGGTCAGATATGCAACCCCTGCCAATCACCTTAAGATAAATGCTCTCTCCTTATTCTCTGATTGATGTGCTGGCCTTATAAGGAAGTCACTGACCTCCTGGCTAATCCTGCTTGTTTCTGCATCGCTGCTTCTCAGGCTCCATAGAGCTCCATTGGCCCACAGTCCCTGGGCAGAGGGCTCCACTGCCTGTGAGGCGCTGTGCTCCCCAGGCCATGGATTGTGTTCCCTTGAATAGAGGCATCAATCTCATTACTAAATTGCATTATTTTTGTAATTTGACATGCTGAAAAGAGTATTTGGCTGGGGGTTGGAACAGATTTCTTTAAAACTATGGCTAATTATCATCAACAGTTATTCAGTCTTAAATTTGAGCAGTAATTGAATAAAAATGGTTATAATAATTGAGAGAAACATAGTTTTGAATGTTGACAATGCGAAATAAAATTTTTTTTCATGAACCAATACATAGTTGTGGATTTTGTCCCCCAAAGCAATGTTTTCTTATTGTTGAAATGTAGAATATAGAGAAAAATAGAAAGAAAACAGTTTACCCAATTTCTCAACACCCAATTGCTCACTGACTATATTAAAACTCCTTTCACCTGTCTTTTTGCTATGCTGATGTCATGACAATTGTCACTTTCTTTTCCACTTAACATTTTACCAGAATGGGCTAAACATCAGCAGAAGGTATGAATAAGAGCCCTGGAATATTCTTTTACCAAAGTAGATTCTATTGTTTTACATTTGGCTGACACCTCACCAACTCAGCATGACCCAAAAGCCTACATCTGGGGACACTGGAGACTTGACTTTTGGTTACAGCTGAGCAGGTCTGATTCTCAGTTTTTACTGTAGAAGAGCAGCTCAGGAACAGGGTCTGGTGGTGCATGCTGGAGGACCCACAACTTCCCTCCCCAGGCCAAGTGCCCTTTCCAGTTGCTTTCTCTTCTTGGCCATCAGGATATAATTAGCATAACTAACTAGCATAACCATACCCAGGAGACCCTGTGTGTAATTAGCATAACTGGGAAGGAATCTTCCTTTCTGTTGGAAGTCAAGGTTACCTCTATTTCTGGAAGCTTCGTTTAAAATACATTCCTCTCTGATCCTTCACAATGCCCTGTCTTGACATTTCTGAGGATATGGTGCTGCAACAAGAGGACCTGGTCCTGACCCCTGGCTATCCCTGTCTCTTAGTTCAATCTAGGCTTCTTCCTTTGGCTACACACACACACATCCTTGATTCTCCAAAAAGGTAATATTCCCAATCATTTCTACTTTATGTGGACCCCAGAGATTATCTACTGCAATCTCTCCAATTTCAAGGTGAAACAGTAATCCCACCATGTTGTTGATGAAAATAATCCATAACCAATCTATAAATGAAAATTTGAGTGAGTTTATTCTGAGCTGAAATATGAAGACCATGGCCCGGGGCCTTTCTTCCCAAAGGAAGAAAGGGCACCAAAGAAGTGAGGTATACAAAGTGGTTATATACCCCCAAACAGGACGTTTCACATATGATTGAAATGTCCCTCCCACAATAGTCACAAGATTGCCCTGTCGGCACAGCACTTGATGGACACAGCAGGTAGTGGGTCTGCTATCTCAGAGGGCGTAGCAGGAGGCAAGTCTATTGTCTTGAGCTGGGTGGTCACAGCAATCAGTTTCTAGCCTAAGGAAAGATTCTTATCCTTAAAGAAATGCCAACGTTGGGAGGGGGAGGGAAGTTGCACCTTTATCTCAAGGGCCTTTGCTCTTGCCATAGGGAATATCTAAAGCAGATATACAATGCATGCTCAATAGCCAAGGTCAGGCCCTTTTGGAAAGACAAGGTCAGGCCGAATAAGGTTTACACAAAATGGCTTCCTCATATACTCCAATATATCCTATTACTTGCCATTTTTATTTGTCAACATCCTGGGCAGTTCTACGCATCTGGGACTGGGCTACACACTTTGCTCACATCATTCTGTTTACTCTACAGGCAACCTGATGAGCTGCACTTTTAGAGATGAGGAAAAGGAGGTGATGTAACTTTCCAGGACTACAGAGCTATCATGTTATTTTAGGGCATTTAAAATCCTCTTTGATGGGATCTCTGCGTTGATAAATAAATGGTTAGCAATACAATATATTGGACTATATTTGGAAGTCATTTGGTGTAAAACTAATTCCACCTGACTTTGTTTTTCCAAAAATGTCTGATGTGGCTGTTGAGCATACATTTTATATCTGCTTTAAGCTTTCGTTATGTTCCAAAGACAAGAACCCTGAAGATGCAACTTCTCCCACGTTGGCATTTCCTTAAGGATATGCATTACTCCCTAGGCTAGGAAGTGATTGCTGTGCTCACCCTGTGACCACCCAGCTGGAGACAACAGACCTGTTACCCGCTGTGTCCCTCAGGACAGTAGATCAGCTACCTGCTGTGTGTATCACTGTGCTGGCTAGCAAATTGCGTGACTGTTGTAAAAGGGACCTTCTAATCATATGTGATACATGCTCTTTGACCGTATATAACCACTCTGTACTCCCTGATGAGGATTTTTAGGCTGCTTAATTTTAAAACGGTTTATGATGAGGACTTTTAGGCTGGTTACTTTTAAAACTACAGATGAGAAGCAGGCTCCAAGGAGTGGAATTTGTTTGTTTGTCCCTTTGTTGGGAAAGATTTACATTTCTAAGGGAAACCTCTATCTGTAAAGATGCCTCCCTCTCTGTGCCAGGAAGAAGGGGGATGGCCTTATCTCTAGAAACTCTTAATGCCAGAGGCAAGAACTTAAGTTGGTTGCTGTCTGGCAATCTCATGTAACTGATTTAGGGTGGTGGCTTCTAACCTTTACTTAGTCCGATTTGATTCTTGTCTAAAAGTCATGGGATCACCCAATGAACAGACCCCGCCTGCACTGATACCATTTTAACTTTTTTTTCATGTTCTTTCCTTTGTCTTGTGAAGAAATGACTCACATACCCATGCCTTACAAAATTAGCCCTAACCCTCAACTCGGGGCAGCAGCAGGAGCTCTGACTGCCCTTAGGTCTTGTCCCCATGCACCAGCTCTGCCTGACCATGGGTCCTGTCCCCATGCCAGCAGGGGCAGCAGCAGTGGCTCTGCCTACCCGTGGGTCCTGTCCCCATGCCAGCGGGGGCAGCAGAAGCGGCAGCAGAAACTCTGACTGCCCATGGGTCCTGTCCCCATGCTATTCTATACTATTCTCTAAATAAAAGAGCACTACTGCCAGATCTTAAGAGTCTAAGAAATCTTTCTTTTGACTCCTCGGCTCACCGACCCCGCATCACTCCCCACTTCTTTGGTGCCCTTTAAGGAAGGAAGGTCCCAGGCTAGTTCATAATAAACTCACCCCAATTTTGATTTATAGATTAGTTATGGATTATTTGCATTGACAGTGTGAAATGCTCCAATGCACCTCAGATGGCGGGCCTGTGTTTCTGGCAGAGATTGCTGTTCTGTGCTTGTCCCTCCCTCCCAAGCAAGCATCACGCTCGTTGCTCTATTAGTGTCAAGAGGTAAATGAAGCATGAGATTTGTCTCCAGCCAGACCTGCCTCCACATCCCCACCTCATTCTCTGTGGGCGTTGTCAACCTATAAAAACAGAAACCAGTTTTGAGGGCAAAGCCTTTATTTGGGATCAAAAATTGCAGTTCAGGGAACACAGATTTATGTAGAAACCCAAATAGTGTTCCATTACAGGAGACAAGCTCAAGATTTTTAAGGGAAAAAGGGAGGAAGATGACATAAGTTGTATTAACGAAGAGTACATTGGTTCTAGATGGGGGAGGCTAGGATTGTACTTCCTAGACTGGCTTGATATTCTGGCATCAGGCAAAATCCTAGACTTGTACCTTATTGATTGGTTAGCAATTCAGTCATCAACAAAGTCCAATTTCATCAGTTCTCACAAACAGGGCATTCTTGTCCATACTGACTACTTAGAAGGTCAGCAGTTTGGTCCAATTTGGAAAACAAAGAAAAGAAGATGAGCAAGGCAATTCCTCTGAAATGGCAGCTCTGGCTCTGATATGACTCCACTCATGTCATTTTTCACAGTGTGCAGCTTTGGGAAAGTGATTTAAAATACCAGGCCCACTTTCTCTTTTTCTAAACTGAGTCTGATAATACTTCTCCCACAAGGCTATTTTCAGGATTTAATAAAACAATGAATATAAACCATTTACTGCAGTGCTAGAGCGGAGTCAATGTCCAATCAAAGAATACTTTTATTGCCGTTATCATTCCACCAACTTTCTCTAAGCTTCTCAGAACTCTCACCATTCCTCATCTCGCCTTTCACCTCCTGGTCAGACTTCTGTCTCTTCTTTCCAGACCCCTCCCTCCCTCATTTCTCTCACCAGTTACCTCCTTGTGCCCCCAGGGAAGTTTTGACTCAGACCCCAACTTGGCCTCCACCACCCACCAGGGTGTGGCTCCTCTCTCAAGGTCACTCTGGGATTCTCTCCACAAGAGCAGGAAGCAGGGCCATGCTGGGCTCCTTGCCCTCTTGTGGACTCTCCTGTGTCTGGTAAGTCTGACACCCTTTCCCAGTGCAGGGTGCACAGGAAGATTCTAAGGTTCTTGCTGCCTCTGCTTCACTGCTGTCTCCATCTCAGGTGAAGAGACAGTGGTCAGGCTGGAGCAGCTGGCCTCAGTGGTGGTGTGCTCGATGACCCTGGCTCAGCTTGGCCATCCTGCTGTGCATGCCCACACCATGGTCAGCTACATCCACTTGGTACCACTGCTACCAAACTAAAATGAGTTCACTCCCTGGAGAGTTAAAATCAGACTCTCCACCAGAAGTAGTTGACACACAAAGCAAAGTATAATTGCAGCAAATAGGAGACCATGTGGCATCATTTACCAAGTCACAGTGATGTGGGGTCGGTGAGCCGAGGAGTCGAAAGAAAGATTTCTTAGACTCTCAAGATCTGGCAGTAGTGCTCTTTTATTTAGAGAATAGTGTGGAATAGCATGGGGACAGGACCCATGGGCAGTCAGAGCTCCTGCTGCTGCCGCTTCTGCTGCTCCCGCTGGCGTGGGGACAGAGCCCATGGGCAGGCAGAGCTGGTGCGTGGGGACAGGACCCATGGGCAGTCAGAGCTCCTGCTGCTGCCGCGAGTTGAGGGTTAGGGCTAAATTTAAGGCATAGGTATGTGAGTTATCTCTTTACAAGACAAAGAATATGTAAAAAAGTTAAAATGGTATCAGTGGCCGTATGGTCTGGCCATTTGGCGGTCCCACAACTTTAGATAAGAATCAAACCGGATTGAGTAAATGGCAGAAGTCACCGCTTGAATTTTATCCTCGGCTAAAGACAAAGGAGGATTTGTGGGGGGGGGGGGGGGGCGGATCAGTTACAGGAGGTTGCCAGACAGTAACCAACTTAAGTTCTTGCCTCTGGCATTGATTAAGAGCCTCTAGAGATAAGACCACCCCCCCTTCTTCCTGGCACAGAGAGGGAGGCATCTTCACAGATAGAGGTTTCCCTTAGAAATGTAAATGTTTCCCAACAAAGGGGCAAAGAAATTCCACTCCTTGGAGCCTGAATCTCATCTGTAGTTTTAAAACTAACCAGCCTAAAAATCCTCATCATAAGCCATTTTAAAATTAAGCAGCCTAAAAATCCTCATCAACAGCACTCCTCATACAAAGGAAAGCAGGCCCTTTTATTTCGGGTAGGCAATGAATATTTAAAAGGGAAGTTTGTCATCACATGTAGAGGTGGCTATTAGTGGGCAGGGGTTTAGTCAGAAAACATGCTCTCAATACATCACATGTTATGCTACTAGGCCTAAGCTCCTCCTAAGGTGGAGATTTTAGTATTAAGATGAGGAAAAGGAGCATTTGGGTCATCTGCCAAGGCACTGCTCTTGCAGTGGGCATTGATCTGGGTCAGGCCAGATGACCTTGGTATCCCCTCCATGGGAGGTCTAAAAAGCATCCTTGAAGGAGTGTTAGGCACTTTGAAACTTCCATCTGCTTAGGGAATGCACCTGTGTCACCACAGTCATGGAAATGCAGGAACCCTGAGAGCCTCCTCTGACCGGCCATGTTCAGACAGATGTGCAGTGGGATTCAATCCTAAAAGAAGATAAAGTCACCATGATGGAGGCCAAGGATGGTACCAGCCATATCCATTCATGCTGCAGGAAGAGAAGCACAATGCAGGAGTATACTACTGTACTGCCTGGAACAAGCATAGCTACTTGAGCAGCCCTGTGCCCTGTGCAAAAAGCACACGGGCTCTCTACTTTGTCATGGCCTGGCAATTTCCATCACCTCTAGTCCCTGTGGTTATCCTGTGGTCATCCCTCATCATCCTGGACTCTCCTGGATGTCACTTCCACCAGCCCACTGCAGGCAATGGATGAGACTAAAGGGCTGCTAGTACACAGGCTGACGCAACTCAGGGATCCCTCTAGTCAGAAGGGGCCTTTTTAAAGGTCACCCAGTTCAGTGTTCCTGAGCATTTGGAGGAGGATCTGGGCTGGTAAATCCAGTAGCCACCAGCCACATGTGGCTATTGAGCACTTGAAATGTAGCCAGACCAATAGACCGAGCTAAGATGGACTAGATGTGTAAAACACAAACCATATTTTGAAGTTAAGAAAAGTGAAATATCTCATTAATAATTTTTATATTGATTGCATGTTGAAATAATATTTTGGATATTTTGGACTAAATAGAAATAGTCCTAAAATTAATTTTGCTTATTCCTTTTTACTTTTTTAATGCAGCAGCTAAAGAAAAATTAGCTTGTGGCTTTAATTGGTCACTCATATTTATTTATACGGCATTGTTACAGACTAACAATTTAAGAACTTGACCATCTCCCCTAAGGAATGCACAAAGAAAGTATTTTGCAAGGAATCCCAAGGGTGAAAGACTCTCTGGAGATTGACCACAAAGTGGTTGAAAGCTGAGACTAGATGTCAATTCCTAACTCCAGTCTCTAAGCTGTTACCCCACCAACTGTCAATCACATTGCAGCAGAGGAGTCAGCAGTTAGATGCACAGGAGACAATATTGCCACCTTCTCGGCACCCTCGTCCATTAGCAGGACCACCACTCAGATCATGGTGGTAGACGACAATCCTCATGCAGGGTGATGCAGTCAGTCCTGGGGAGACATCGGGCCCTCCGCCTTCCACTTCTCCCCTAACGCCACCTCATATGGGAACTTGGGTGGATCTCTAGCTGCTCTGCACCTCTGTTCTCTCATTTGTAAAATGATGTGGTTTAACTCCAGAAATTATGTGGCTGTGATACATACTATAAAGCACAATCATAAAAAGGATATAACTATAATCATTACTTTCTCATAAAGCCAGTCAAATTCTTGAAAATAAAACAAGAAAGAGGAAAAAAAAAAAAACAGAAGTAAAGCAAAGAAAACCGTGCTACTGATCCTCAAGCCACAAACAGGAAGCACCATTGGTACTATATGTGGGGGAGGGCGAGGCAAAGAAGCTCTTTGGGATCTAAGCTGAATTGACACTTTTTCAATTGAAGATTCAAAGTTTATGCACAGTTTAACAGCATTGGTATGAATGATTAATGAAAAGAAAGTCTAAATCACTTCCTCAGATTTATTAACTCATTGTCTCTCTCCCTCAGCTTCTATTATTGCAGTGAGAAAGTTATAATTAAGACATGGCTGACTGTGAAAGATTCCAGCACCCCCACACTCTCCTGAAGGCCTAGGTCAAGGCTAAGACCCCCCAGTATGTGTGATAAGAGGTCGGGTTAGAGAGGCTGAAAATTAATTTAGCTCTGTTTTCAGGTTGTTCCTTCATTTCATCTCCCCCGTTGTCCTAATAACACAGAACCCTTTCTCTTTCTTGCCCCCATCTCAGTGCCTGACTCCATGGAGGAGGGAGCTCTGTGAACAAGTCAAAATGAGGTGGCCAACAGGGCGAACAAGCTCCTCACTCATCTCCTTACAGAACAGCATTGGCCACATTCCCCAGAGGAGCTGCCCAGTGCTCTGCTGGGCAGCTCCACCCTACACCCCGTCTTCACCCCTCACTGACTCCGGCTTTGCCCTTTATGAGCTCGACACCTTGAGCAAGGTCTTAATTCTTCTTAAAGGGGAGAATTGAGGATGACACTCAGGTTCCTGGCTTGAACAAAGTGGGTAGAAAATTCCTTCAAGGAGACAGGAAGAAGAGATGCGTTGGGGGAGGGAATGAGCTAAGCTTAGGCCATGTACAAAGTCAGTTTGAGCTCCTATGTCAGACACATGAACATGCCCAGTAGTTGGCTGGATGTGTGGGTCTGGAGCTCAGGAGAAGGTGTAGGATGGAGATGGTCCTGTAATTTCCTCCTGTCTTCCTTCACTCGTTCCCTCAAGATATTTAAGGCCAAGAATGGGAAGAGATCCCTCAGGCAGAGAGGTAAAGTGAGAAGAGAAATCTGGAAAAAGCAACTTTTGGTGGTTTGGGGAAGCGTAGTCTGTAAAAACACCCTAGGATAGATGGGATGCCTTAGGTTGGAAAAAGAAAAACATACCAAAAGGAAACTCAGGAATCCAGAAAGCAGAAACCCAGTTTCATAGAGAAGAAGCCGGGGTTTAGTGCAGATGTATTGTTGAGGTGGCTGAGGGAGAGAACATAAACCTGAACATCAAACAGAAGTAAACAAACCAGAACGGATAGTTCAGACTCCTGGAGGTGCCAATACCACTCTAAACTGTAGGGTGCATGGGTAGCGGAAAAGAAGGAAGCAGATTGATGAACTAAACTTGCCAGCTGGTGTCAGAAGTTCTCTGTGGGCCTAATGATGTCTAACGCAGCCCAGACCACCCTCCTTTCTTCTCACCAACTCTGGCCTGACAACTCTCTGGGCTTATTGAGGATTTGTCCTGTGACAGGCAGTGGGAGAAATGAGAGAGCACCAAGATCACAGCATTACCTCATAGCCATCTCTCCCTTAGAAAGTTCTTCACGTTTGGTGCCATATCGTTGCATCTTTATTACATCCAAAGAAATTAACACAATGTTCCCACATAATGGGAGCCTCATGAACACTTTTTAGATAAATGAGTCCTCTCAGAGTTCTGTGGTGGCCGTCTGTACCGTGTGGTATGATCTAAGGTGGAGGACCTTGCCCTACTCTCTTCACATAGAGTGGAGGTGCTAACAGTGGTGAGGACGCTCCTTCACAATGAGGTAGGGGAGCCATGTTCACGTCCCCACTGGGAGGTTTGACTTGGTGGACTCAGCCAAGCCACAATGGTCTGAGACTATTTTCAGCAGGGGTTGCAGGCTGCCCTGGAGGAAAGCGAAGTTCTTTCAGATATGCTTTCACTGTTCCAAGCATTACCTCTCGCAGTCCTTGGAGCTTGTAAGTTGTTTTCCTCCAAATTCCATTAGACAGACATTCTCTAATATGCTAATTTTCTAAACTTTCTAAGTTTATGCTTGTTACTCTTCTCCTTCCCTTATCTTCCAGGGAGTGCATGGTGCAGGTCATCTAGAACAATTTCCAGTACTAAAGACCTGTCAAATCAACCAACCTGGAATGTGTGTTATCTGCTGTAACAATTTCTACGATGTCCGCATATCGGTATCAGGAAAGCCCTGGTCAAGCCCTGTAGTCCCTGCAGTGGGTTTCATCTGACAACACTGTCAGTATGGAGTCAGGTGTTCTGATGGGCAAATTTGAGGTAGACAAGATACCTGAAACTTCTACGTCTACCCTCACCATTCGCAATGTAGGGAAAGAAGACTCAGTCACCTACTGTTGTGCCTTCTGGGAGGTGCACAGAGGCAGACATTAGAGCCGTGTCAGTCAGTAAATGTTAAGTGTTTCTTCACCTGTATGCTTTTATGCAGTTTTCTAGATAAATGTTCCTGTGGGTCACTGTGTATGGAGTTGCCAAATTCTTTATTTCCTCCAAGAGGAAGCTGTGTACAAGTAGTTGCAAATGATCAGGCTGGTCTTTTCTGGAATCTACTCTCTCCCCAACAGGCTTTCCCATGGCACCCATGTTATTCATCTGGGTCAACCTCCCTCACTTGCTCTATTTTATTTTCTACCAAGATATGTACACCACATCATTTCTGTGACTTCTTTTGTTCTACTTAATTGGCATAACTTTGCTATTTTTATGATCTACCTTTCTGCTTGTATTAAAAAGCTGGATATTCAATTAAATGCCATTCATTCTCCTAGAGACTAAAATCTAACAAACACAGCATAATCTAACCACTAGTATGGCCAACTGCAATAAGAATATATCAGATGCATGTCCTGGAGTGGTGATATTTCATTTTGCACAAAAGTGTTAAACACTGCTACTTCATGAGTTCACATAAAAGTCTACTTTGGGTTGGAGTTTGAGGAGTAGCTCATTTTCTGGCTTAAGATTCCATTCATCCAACAGCAAGCATTTCATTGACTCCTCTGAGCCAGCCACTGTCACAGCAGACATTGCAAATCTCACCTGTGCTGTTAAGGCTGCAGGTTGCTCCTGCAGAGCCCCCTTCTCCTGCTGTGCTGCTGTTATCTGACTACACATATGGTAAAGCAAAGTGGTTAGGACCCACACCTCTTGTATAGAGAGATCCGTGTCTGACCTGGGCTCTGACACTTAGTAGCTGTGTCTCTAGCCCATCTCCTCACGTGTAAAACAGAGGTCCTGTAGTTGCCTTATGAGTTGATATGAGAGTTCCTGAGATGATGCAGACTAAGTGTTTTTTCCAGTGTGTGGAACATTGTCAGAGCTCAGTAAATGTTAGCTGATAAAAAACAAAGAAAATGACAATTATCATGCATGCGCCTACAGGAACACACACACACACTTGCACACGTGCACATGACCCACACACCTTTGTATACCAGGACTTAGTGATGCGAGGTCGGTGAGCTGAGGAGTCGAAAGAAAGATTTCTTAGACTCTTAAGATCTGGCCGTAGTGCTCTTTTATTTAGAGAATAGTGTGGAATAGCGTGGGGACAGGGCCCATGGGCAGTCAGAGCTGCTGCTGCTACCGCTTCTGCTGACCCCGCTGGCATGGGGATGTTGTGGATTAAGGCTGCCCCAGCTAGAGAAGCCCAAGGTGACCTGACCTACATGCCAAACTATACGACCCAGTGGACTTTTTTTATGGTATGAATTAGGACCGCCCCAGGGAGAGAAGCCCAGGGCATCCTCACCTACATGTCGATCTATATGGCCAGATTCGTATCTAAAGTTATATGACCGCACAATAACCAGACCCCATCTGAACTGAAATCATTTAATGACTTTTTACATCATCTTTTCTTTTCTCCAGTAAAAATAAGTCACGTACCCATACCTTATAAAATTGGCCCTAACGCTCAATTCAGGGCAGCAGCAGGAGCTCTGCCTGCCCATGGGTCCTGTCCCCATGCAGCAGCAGCAGGAGCTCTGACTGCCCATGGGTCCTGTCCCCATGCTATTCCACACTATTCTCTAAATAAAAGAGCACTACTGCCAGATCTTGAGAGTCTAAGAAATCTTTCTTTCGACTCCTCGGCTCACCGACCCTGCATCAGGGACAGGACTCATGGGCAGGCAGAGCCGCTGCTGCCGGCATGGGGACAGGACCCATGGGCAGTCAGGCTGCTGCGTGGGGACAGGGCCCACAGGCAGGAGGAGCCACCGCTGCTGCCCCGAGTTGAGGGTTAGGGCTAATTTTATAAGGCATGGGTATGTGAGTCATCTCTTTACAAGACAAAGGAAATAACATGAAAAAAAAAATTAAAATGGTATCAGTGCAGGTGGGGTCTGGTCATTGGGTGATCCCATGACTTTTAGACAAGAATCAAATCGGATTAAGTAAAGGTTAGAAAGGTTAGAAGCCACCACCCTAAATCAGTTACATGAGATTGCCAGACAGCAATCAACTTAAGTTCTTGCCTTCCCTGTTAAGATTTTTTAGGGACAAGGTCATCTGTCTTCTTCTTCCTGGTACAGAGAGGGAGGCACCTTTTACAGATAGAGATTTACCTTACAAATGTAAATGTGTCCCAACAAGGGCAAGTTCCATTCCCCAGAGCCTCCTTCCCTGTCCCAGTTTATCAAAAGCAATCAGCCCCAAACAATCCCGATGCCAAAGAGACATATCCTGGGGTGGGCAATTTCAGGTCCCTACAAGGTCATCCCCACTTCCTTCACAAACGCAAATGTCTCTCAAAAGGGCAAGCAAAATTCCAGTCCTCGGAGCCTGCTTCTCATCTGCAGTTTTAAAAGTAACCAGCCTAAAATCCTCATCATTAGCACCATATCTCTCATAGAGTGGCTGACTGTTACAGTTTAAAGAGAGATTAGCTAGATCTGAGAAGACTCTTGCAAGTAGTCATCCCAAGTCAATTCAAATCTATGTTTCCCATCATGGATCTATAGTCCCTTTGACCTCCACACATTGAGGAGGACAATGGGCTTAAGCTAGGAGCAAACCAACTCTATTGTGGGAAAAACAAGTCCGTGTTTGGAGTCATTTCCTCCTCCTGCCCTTCTCCTTTAGGCTGAGCTGAGCTTCCCCAAGGACACTGTGACCACACCTACCAAAGGCAACCAACCAGAGGAAACCAGCCCTGTCCTAAGTGACCTTTGCCAATCGAGTGGTGGTTTAAATTGCTGATTCATAGAAACACTGGAAGCATCTACTAGAATGTGCAGCACCGGATATAGTGAGGACTCAGGCAATGTCTGTGGAGTTGAGATGAATATTTTGATTACTATTGTGGTGCTCACGTTACCTAGTGGGTGGGGATTTTTTTATACTTGGATGCCTGAAAGATCCTCTTGATTTTGGCCTAACTTATTGTCCTTAATATCTGAAGTGGGTGAGACACGATGACTCTGAGTAATAGAAGCACCATTGTATTATCTAACGAATGCTGAAGAAAATCCAAGAAAATCTTCAAAATCACTACTTTCACATATCGTACTTATCACCCAGCTCCCCACATGTCCTAGCACTGTGGGAAATTGATGTCTGTAACCTAGGAGTCATCTTGTAAAATCACAATTCAAACAATTGCCAGGCCCCCCTGAAATCCATGTTGACTCTTTTGTCTTGAGTGTGGTTGTTTTCCAGCTCTGAAAATGGGTTCAGAGGAATGGGCAACTTTCAAGTGGTCATCTCTGGACACTGGATCCTCGATATGCTTTTCTATGTCATTTCTGAAGTCCTCCAATTGTCTAGTAGAAAACATTTGTGGCTTTTGAATTTTATTTTAAAATTTATTTGAGAAAGAATTCACATGTCAAAGTATTAAACCACCTGCATATTATTGAGTACTTAGGGACAGACCAGGTGAAATTTGGTGATCAGAAATGTCTGTAATGCTCTCTGTCTTGACCCCATTTTCTCTAACAACATTGCCTTTTTTAAAAACAAAATCTGTTTTCTCTCCTGATTCCTACTGATCCCATCTCCCAAGTTAGAGATGCAATTCATGCTTGGGGTGCCCACGGTGGCTTATTGGGCTTGAAGGTCTCTTTTTCTAACTTGTACAGATAGGAAGTATTACCCATAGTGGCGGCAATACCCAGTTCCTTTTTTTTTTTGCTATTTGCTGAGATTTATTTTTATTATTTATTTTTTACTTACTTTTTATTATTTTTATTATTTTTGGGGTCAATTTGGTTTATAACCTTGGGTAAATTACAAGTATACATCATTATTTTTTGGCTTTTGTATAGACTGCATTGTGGTCAACACCAAAAGTCTAGTTTCTATTTGTGACCATATATATGTGCCTCTTCACCCCTTTTGCCCTCCCCTCACTGCTTTTCCCTCTGGTAACCATCAATCGGTTCTTCTCTATGTCTTTATTTGTTTGTTTATATTCCACATATGAGTGAAATCATGCAGTTTTTCTCTCTTACTTACTTTGTTTAAAATAATACCCTCAAGGTCCATCCATATTGCCACACATGGCATGATATCTTCCTCTTTATGGCTGAGTAGTATTGCATTGTGTATATATCTTCCTTGTCCATTCATCCATGGGTGAACACTTGGCTGCTTCTAAGTCTTGGCTATTGTGAATAATTTTGCAGTGAAAACAGGGGTGCATACGCCTTTTCAAATAATGTTTCAGGGTTTTTTGATAAATACTCAGAAGTGAAATAGATGGATCATAGGGTACTTCTATTTTTAATTCTTTGAAAAATCTCCATACTGTTTTCCATATTGGGTGCCACCATTTGAATTCACTCCAGCAGTGTGTGAGAGTTGCCTTTTGTCTACCTGCTCTCCAATACGTGGGGTTTGTTTTTTATATTTTAGTAATAGTCATTCTGATGATTGTGAGGTGATATCTCACAGTATTTTTTTTTTTGCAAGGAAAGATTTGCCTTGTGCTAACATCTGTTGTCAATCTTCCTCTTTTCTTCCCTCCCCAAAGCACCAGTGCATAGTGTCCTAGTTGTACGTCATTCTAGTTGTTGTATGTGAGCTTCAGACACAGCATGGCAACTGACAGATGGGTGATGTGGTTCCACAACTGGAAAATGAGGCCGGACAGCCCAACTGGTGAGTGCTGAAATTTAACCACTAAGCCATCAGGGCTGGCTCTCATACTAGTTTTGATTTTTATCTACCTGATAATAAGTGATATTGAACATCATTTCATATGCCTGTTCGCCATCTGTATATCCTCTTTGGAAAAATTTCTGCTCATATCCTCTGCCCATGTTTTGATCAGGTTTTTCTTTTTGCTGTTGTTAAGTTTTATCAGTTTATATATTTTGGAAATTAACCTCTTATCTCAAATATAATTTGCAATAATTTTCTTCCAGTGGGTGGGTTGTCTTTTCATTTGTTGATGGTTTCTTTTGTTATGTAGAAGTTTTTAGTTTGACGTACTCCTATTTTTTTTGTTTTTTCTTTTGTTTCCCTTGCCTGAGGAGACATGGTATTCAAAAAGATACTGCTGAGAGTGATGTCAAAGCATGTACTGCCTATGTTTACTTCCAGGAGCTTTGTGGTTTCAGGTCTTACTTTCAAGTCTTTAATTCATTTTGAGTTGATTTTTGAGTATGGTATATGATAATGGTCTGCTTTCATTCCTTTGCATGTAGCTGTCCAGTTTTCCCAACATCATTTACAGAAGAGACTTTCCTTTCTTCATATACATTCTTGTAACTTTGTCAAAGATTACTGTCCATACATTTGTGGTTTTATTTCTGGGCTCTCAATTCCGTTCCATTGATCTACGTGTTTGTTTTTCTTCCAGTGCCATGCTGTTTTGAACAAAAGATTTGTAGTAGATTTTGAATTCAAGAGTATGATATCTCCAGCTTTGTTCTTTTTTTCTCAGAATTGCTTTGGCTATTTGGGGTCTTTTGTTGTTCTATAGAAATTTTAGGATTCTTTATTTATTTCCTTGAAAAATGTCATTGAGCTTCTGATTGAGATTGCATTGAATCTGTAGATTGCTTAGATAATATGGACATTTTAACTAAGTTAATTCTTCCAATCCATGAGCATGGAACATCTTTCCATTTTTTTATGTCTTCTTTGATTTCTTTCAACAGTGACTTATAGTATTTAATGTATAGGTCTTTATCCCTTGGTTAAATTTATTCCTCTGTATTTTATTCTTTTTGTTGCAATTTAAATGGAATTGTATTCTTATTTTCTTTTTCAAGTAGTTCATTGTTAATGTGTGGAAACACAACTTATTTTTATATTTGATTTTGTACTCTACAGCTTTACTGTTTTCATTTGTTATTTCTAAGAGCTTTGTTCGGTGTTTTTAGAGTTTTCTATATATAAAAGCATGTCATCCACAATTAGTGACAATTTTGCTTCTTCATTAGATTTGGGATAGTTTTTATTTCCTTTTCTTGTCTAATTGCTCTGGTCTGGATTTCCAATACTATATTAAATAAGAGTGATAAAAGTCGGTATCCTTGTCTTATTCCTATTTTGGGGAGATAGCTTTTAGGTTATCAGAACTGAGTGTGATGTTAGCTGTGGCATGCCTTATATGGTGTTTATTATGGTGAGGTATTTTTCCTCTACACCCATTATATTGACAAGTTTTGTCATAAATGGATGCCAAATCTTGTGAAATGCTTTCACTGCATCTATTGAGATAATCCTATAATTTTTATTCTTCATTTAGTTAATATGGTGTATCATGTTAATTGATTTGTGGGTGTTGAACCACCCTTGCCTCCCTGGAAGAAATCCCGCTGGATAGTGGTACATGATCTCTTAATGTATTGTTGTATCCAATCCATCAATATATTGTTGAGAATTTTGCATCTATGTTGCTCAGCAATATTGCCATGTAATTTTCTTTTTTTGTGTCATCCTTGTCTGTTTTTGGAATCAGGGTAATGCTGAGATTGTAACATAAGTTAAGAAGGTTCTCCTCTTCAACTTTTTGGAAAAGTTTGAGAAGGATAGATATTGAAGTATTGAATATTCTTTACATGTTTGGTATTGTTTACCAGAGAAGTTGCCTGCTCCTGGACTTTTTTTGTGGGGGTGGGGTTTATTTCACTTTCAATCTCCTTTTTTTTTTTTTTTTTTTTGAGGAAGATTAGCCCTGAGCTAACTGCTGCCAATCCCCCTCTTTTTGCTGAGGCAGACTGGCTCTGAGCTAACATCCATGCCCATCTTCCTTTACTTTATGTGTGGGATGCTTACCGCAGCATGCTTTGCCAAGTGGTGCCATGTCTGCACCTGGGATCCAAACCGGCAAACCCTGGGCTGCCGAGAAGCGGAACGTGCACACTTAACTGCTGTGCCACCGGACTGGCCCCTCAATCTCCTTTCAAGTGATTGTTTTATTTAGATTCTCAATTTGTTCTTGATTTAGTTTTGGAAGGTTGTATGATCCTGGGAATTTATCCATTTCTTCTAGGTTATCCAATTTGCATATAGCTTTTCATAGTATTCTCTTATAATCGGTTGTATTTCTGTGTTATCTGTTTTAATTTCTCCTCTTTCATTTTTGATTTTGCTTATTTGAGCTTTCTCCCTTTATTCTTTTTTCCTTTTTTGTGTGTTGAGGAAGATTGTCCCTAAGCTAACATCTGTGCCCATCTTCCTCTATTTTATACATGGGACATCTGCCACAGCATGCCTTGATAAGCAGTGTATAGATCTCTTTCCGGTATCTGAACCCACCAACCTTAGGCCACTGAAGCATAGTGCGGGAACTTAAACACTATATCACCAGGCCGGCCTCTCTACCGTCTTGTCTTAATGAGCCTACTAAAGGTTTGTCAAATATGTATACCTTTTCAATGAACCAACTCTTACTTTCATTGATCGTTTCCATTATCTTTTCAATCTCTATTTCATTTATTTCCACACTCATTTCTATTATTTCTTTCCTTCTACTGAAATTGGGCTTCATTCGTTCTTCCTCATCTACTTCTTGTAGGTGTAATGTTAAAGTGTTTATTTGAGCTTTTTCTTGTTTTGGAGGTAGACCAATATTGCTATAAAGTTTCCTCACTACCACTTTTTGTTGCATCCCATACCTTTTGGTATGTTGTGTTTCATTTTCATTTGAATTTAGTGGTTATTTTTTTTAAACATTGGCCCTGAGCTAATATCTGTTACCAATCTTATTTTTTTTCTTCTTCTTCTCCCCAAAGTGCCCCTGCACATAGTTGTGTTTTCTAGTTGTAAGTCCTTCTAGTTCTGCTATGTGGGATGCGCTCTCAGCATGGCTTGATGAGTGGTGCTAGATTCATGCATGGGACCTGAACCCGTGAAACCCTGGGACGTCAAGGCAGAGCACATGAACTTAACCGCTTGGCCACGGGGCTGGCCCCTCAGTTTAGGTATTTTTTTTATTTCTCCTTTGATTTCATCATTGATTCAATAGTTATTCAGCAGTATATTTGTAACTTTCCAAGCTTTATTCTTACAGTTGATTTCTAGTTCCACATTCTGTAATCACAAAAGAATACTTAATGTGATTTGAAATTTAGTTCAAATAAAGAATCTATTATTTCATGCAAGATAGACTTCCATAAATTTCTTCTTTTATACCATGAAAAATAATGTCATCACAGTTATTATTTTCTATTTGGCATTGCTGGGTAAACAATCCTATTGCCAAATGGTAAAAGTGGCTTTATACAAAAGGAAGAAATTTGTTCACATTTCTGAAGTCTATTTTTATTGGCATCATTCCATTTCAGTTACTGAAGAGTTTCTTCCTTTCAGAAATACATTCCCAAATTGCTAACGAAGCAGCCCTGGTATTTGTGAGAACAAAAGGGCCTTCCCTTTGATGTGATCTCTGAGCAGTTTCAACACAATTGAACACCTGGAAATAAAAAAATATATATATATCCTATTTCTCTGAATGCTTTTCCTAGTAATTTAGGAAAGTAATTGGTTGACCAGTTGGGCCTGATCTCTTCTTAGTCTGCTCTTATTCTTTCCATTTCCACCAGTGCTTTTCAATGATTACAGACTTGTTGGAAAACAGACGCTTGGGTCAATTTATCTGAGGACAACTTATATAATATCTGATGTCACAAAACTTATACTCAAGGACTCCCAAAGGAACCCAGACGATCAATTTACCAGTACACAGTTTTTTAACCATAGGTACATCATCAGGTTTAGGAGGAGGCTGAGTTTTTGTAGAAGCTGTAACCAGTGTGACACATCAAACTGGATGAAGATATTTGGAAAAGGGACTAAGCTCATAGTAACTCCCTCTGGTAAGTAACCTTTTTCTGTTTCTTACTCTGGTAATGAAAAACTGGTAGATTCGTTTTAGAAAAAACAGTTTAGGATGACTCTTATCTGACTGCCACATACTTGACCTTAGCATATGAATAGCAAGTTTGCAACTACTAGCTGTTATACATGAAAACAAAACTACTTCATAAATGGTTTGTTCATATCCCTGATTGTAAGCAGATTGAAATTCCACTTTTAAAATACACACTTAAAAAATTATTGACTCAGGCTAGAAATTAAGATATTTTTTGGACTATGTCTGTAAACTATTGTTTATGTTACTGGTTCATGATACTTTTCTTGTTAACAATACTTTAGCTGAGAGGCACTTTTATTAAATACCTCTTCTCTATATATTGAGATCCTACATAGTGTTCTTTTCTCCCAATAACCTGCAAAACCTATCTTATTGGTTATTATCTCATCCCTAACAGCAGTGCCAAACATTGATTCTTAAAGTAACTGACTATATAAGATCAATAAATCTCACTTATTACTCTAGCTTCTTAGAGGTAGGCTAAAATCAGTCAAAATTTATGCCATTGCAACAATTGATGAATTTCCTAGAGATGGGCCAGTTTACTGGAATTTGTAAGCTCAATAAGCCATTTCAGCTCCAAAGTCCATGAAAAGAGTCTGCATGGTTTTACATCCTCATTTGCTTATTGATTCTGTCAGCAAACAATCATTGAAGACAGTTTCTGATCTGGACTCTGGAGATGAGTGATGGAAGAAGATAAAGATAGAACAAGTCTCAATATTCCAAAAGCTTCTAACCTAGTAGATAAGCGTTCTAACCCCAACCATGTCCTTGGAGGCTGTTCTCTGCCCAACATAGGAGGCTTCCTAGCCATAGCTAGGAGGCTATTAACAAAAATTTACCTAGTTAGATGAATTATGAGTCCCTAAGGGTGGAGATGTTAGGTCCATTTGCGATTTCTGTATTGAAAGATTTGTAATGAAATTTAGGTATTTTATGTATTTGATTCCAAAATAACCAATGGGAAAAATTGAAAAAACAATGCTAAACTTATTATTTGGTCAGAGCGTGATTAACATCAAGTATTAAAACATTGAACTGGGCAACCATATTCAAGAATGTCACAAGATGGGTTTGTTTCTTCTAAGTTCAGTCCAGTAAATTTAATCAGTCTTCATTAGCCTTAAAGATGAAATTTTGCCTGAATGAGGAAGAATATCTCACAAGGATATTCTTAATCACTAGATCCACTGAAGAGAAAGTTTTCAAAGAATTTTCACAAAGTTGTTAAAAGATTGAAAAAATGAAAGCAAGTAAGAATTTTGTTTTCTTTAGTGGTTGTGATCATATAAACAGAGAACTCATAGATTAAAAACCAACTTTCTAGTCCTTTATTTTCCAAGTGAGTATATGTTCAAATGTTTTTAGAAGAGTGGGACAGGGAAAATATGGACACTGATTCAGGATTTATCACTTTTTGACCAGTCATCCTTCAGTAAATAAATTTTGATTCACTTGTTATAACTCTACTAAATTATTAAAATAATACTTGCCCATTATGAAAAAAATTGGGAAACACAGAAAAATAAACAAAATATTAAATGTATATATCAATAGGAATCTGTTAACATTTTGATATGTTTCCGTCCATTCATTCTATCCATGAAACAACCATCTCAAGTGGATGTTTCGAATATTAAATGGAATTAAATATGGAAATTACCAACATGGTCAGTGATAAAAATGTCAGTTCTCCAGGATTCAAATTACCACCATTGGAGGTCTTTATGAAATCAGGAGTGCATATAAATGCATTAATTACCATCTAGTCTACAGTTCACATAGGAAGGAATGGTCTGTATTTGGAAAAACCTTTCAATTTCTAAGACTAACTATTAAAAGTCTCTAAAAATTATTAGAATATAATAAGTATTATCTCAAATTTATTAGCCTGAATATAAGGTGATCTCTCATTTTCCAGTAGAAGCATCTGCAAGAAAAAGAAGGAGAGGCTTTTGCATATTGAATATATTAATTTATAGTCAAATAAATAAAAGTCAAATATCCACGTATAATATTTGATTTTTAATTAGATTATAGCTACAGAGTTAAAAATTATATCAACACAAGTATCAGTTGATAATCACTACTCTTTTTTTTTTTTTAACGATTTTATTTTTTTCCTTTTTCCTCCCCAAAGCCCCCCAGTACATAGTTGTATATTCTTCGTTGTGGGTCCTTCTAGTTGTGGCATGTGGGACGTTGCCTCAGCGTGGTCTGACGAGCAGTGCCATGTCTGCGCCCAGGATTCGAACTGACAAAACACTGGGCCGCCTGCAGCGGAGCGCGCGAACTTAACCACTCGGCCACGGGGCCAGCCCCGATAATCACTGCTCTTTTTGCCCTCATATTTCAGTAAATATTTTGTTCAGACTCTTCACATACACCTGCAACACCCACCTTAGAGTGACTTTCTAGGTCATCTCAGGGGCTGAGTGTCAGTTTTGTGATCCCTGTGGGATGATGTCACCAGATATTTTATCTAAAGAGAAAATTATCCATTTGTAAATAAAAGGAAAACAGCTCTTTAATTTATTCTATTTTATAAATATGCAACATAAGCATAAACTGTACAAGCTTTATTCCCAAATAATATTTACCAAATCCATGTTAAATTTCTTTATTTTCTTTCACCAGTGCTTGCTCTAAAACTAGCTTTAATTGAGCTCAATTAAAGGTGGAGATCTTGTCCAAGTAGTAGTTTTTGATGAGAGCAGAGTATTAGAAGAGCATCTTTTAATATGAAATGTTGTACAAGGACTGAAACATAAGGCGACCCCTGTTTTCTGTGGGATAGTTTTGGGAAAGAAAACCTCTCTTTATGTTCTGGCACTTTCAGTCTGTTTGAATTCTGCATATTTTGTGTCTATATCACAGAGCTGAGATTTGCTAACATATTCTCCTACCTCTCATGTCATATTAAGTCAGACCTTACTAATCTATCAACATCTGGGGCTGAAAAAGAAACAAGCCATAATGCACAAATTAATTGTCATTTATTTAAACTGCCTATTTCCGAAATCTATGTGAGAAGACCTGAAATCAAATACACAAACAGAGGCATTCCTCATTTTGTAAAAGTTGAACGTTTCTGGCAACACTGTATTAGGCAACTCTGCCAGCACCATTTTTGCCAAAGCATATGCTTAATTCATTTCTCTGAGTCACATTATGGAAATTGTTGCTATACTTCAAAATTTTTCATTATTATTATTATTGTTATGGTGATCTGTGATCAGTGATCTACAATGTTACTATTGTAATTGTTTTGAGAGGCACCGTGAAGTGGGCCTATATATGTCAGCAAAGTGAATTGATGAATGTTGTGTGTGTTCTGACTGCTCCACTGACTGTTTCCCCATCTCCCTCTCCTTGGGCTTTCTTATTCCCTGAGACACAACAATATTGAAATCAAGGCAGTTAATGACCCTACAATGGCCTCTAAGTGTTCAAGTGAAAGGAAGAGCTGCATGTCTCTCATTTTAAATTAAAGGCTGGGAATGAGTAAGCTTAGTGAGGAAGGCATAGCAAAAGCCAAGATAAGCCAAAAGCTAGGGCTCTTGTGCCAGTTAGCCAAGTCTTATGCCAGTTTGTGACTGCAAAGGAAAGGTTCTTGAAGGAAATTAAAAGTGCTACTCCAGTGAACATAGACATGATAAGAAAGAAAAACAACCTTGCTGCTGATATGGAGAAAGCTTTAGTGGTCTGAATACAAGATCAAACCAGGCATAAGTTTCCCTTAAGCCAAAGTCTAATGTAGATCAAGCCACTAACTCTCTTCACTTCTATGAAAGATGAGAGAAATGAGGAAGCTACAGAGGAAAAGATTGAAGCTAACAGAGGTTGATTTCTGAGGTTTAAGGAAAGAAGCCATCTCCATAATATAAAATTGCAAGGTGGAGCAGCAAGTGCTGATGGAGAACCTGCAGCAAGTTATGGAGAAGATCCAGCTAAGATAATTCATGAAGGTAGCTATGTTAAATAACATATTTTAATGTAGATGAGACAGCTTTTTTTTGGAAGAAGGTCCCGTCTAGGACTTTCATAGCTAGAGAGGAGAAGTCAGTGTCTGGCTTCAAAGCTTCAAAGGACAGCCTGAGTCTTGTGTTAGCAGCTAAAGCAGCTGATGACTTTACGTTGAAGCCAATGTTCACTTACCACTCTGAAAATCTTAGGGCCCTTAAGAATTATGCTAAACCTACTCTGCCTGTTCTCTATAAATGAGATATCAAAAGATGGGTGACATTACATCTATTTACAATACGGTTTACTGACTATTTTAAGCCCACTGTTGAAAACAACTGTTAGAATAGAAGATTTCTTTCAAAGTATTACTGCTCATTGATAATGCACTTGGTCACCCAAGAGCTCTGACGGAGATGTACCATGAAATTCATGTTGTTTTCATGCCTCCTAACACAACATCCATTCTGCAGCCCATGGATCAAGGAGTAATTTTGACGTTCCACTCTTATTATTTAGAAATACATTTCATAAGGCTATAGCTGCCATAGATAGTGATTTCTCTGATATATCTGGGCAAAGTAAGTTGAAAACCTTCTAAAAAGGATTCACCATTCTAGATGCCATTAAGAACATTCATGATTCATTGAAAGTGGTCAAAATATTAGAATTGACAGTAGTTTGGAAAAGGTTGATTCCCACTCTCATGGATGACTTTGAGGGATTCAAGACTTCAGTGGACAAAGTCCTGCAGACGTGGTGGAAATAGAAAGAGAACTAGAATTAAAAGTGAATCCTGAAGATCTGAGTGAATTGCTGCAATCTCATGCCAAAACTGTAATCAACAAGCGGTTACTTCTTATGGATGAGCACAGAAACTGGGTTTTTGGAATGGAATCTCTTCCTGATGAAGATGCTGTGAATATGGTTGAAATGACAACACAGGATTTCAAATAGCATCACATTCTACCGAAAAACTGATAGTAAAAGGAAGAGTCAGTTGATGTAGCAAATTTCACTGCTGTTTTCTTTTAAGAAATTGCCACAGCCACCACAACCTTTAGCAAACACTACCCTGATCATTCAGCAGCCAACATTGAGGCAAGACCCTCCACAAGCAAAAAGATTTCAACTCTCTGAAGGCTCAGATCATTAGCATTCTTAAGCAATACAGTAATTTTTTAATTAAGATTATGATAGTTAACAACCTTGTGAAATTACAGTTGTACATCATTATTAGTCATGTTGTAGGTACACCACTTCACCCCCACTGCCCTCCCCCCACCCCCCTTTCCCCTGGGAACCACCGATCAGTTCTCTTTGTCTATATGTTAACTACCATCTATGAGTGGAATCATACAGAGTTCGTCTTTCTCTGTCTGGCTTATTTCACTCAACATAATACCCTCAAGGTCTATCCATGTTGTTGTGAATGGGACGACTTTGTCCTTTTTTATGCCTGAGTAGTACAATACAGTATTTTTTAATTAAGGCATGTACATTACTTCTGTAGACATAATGCTATCACACACTTAATAAACTACAGAATACTGTAGACAAATTACATGTGCACCGGGAAACCAAAATAATTGTGTGATTTGCTTTATTGAGGTGATGTGGAGCTGAATGTGCCATATCTTCAAAGTATGCCTGTCCAGTCAGAGCATGAGATAAAAATAGAAGATCCAAATCCTTAAGGAGGGGGGCCACTCCCATGGCATAGCGACTAAGTTCAGCGTGCTCTGCTTGGGGTCCTGGGTTCGTGGGTTCTGATCCTAAGCAGGGACCTATACCATTCGTCAACCATGTTGTGACAGCAACCAGCTGTCTGAAGTGGAGGAAGATTAGCACAGATATTAGCTCTGGGCTAATCTTCTTGAAGCAAAAAAGAGGAGGATTAACAACAGATGTTAACTCAGGGCTAATACTCCTCAGAAAAAACAACGCCAACCAAAAAACCAAAACAAAAAAACCACCAAGGAAAGCAGAAGAAAAAAGATCTGTGATTATCTAGCAAAAAGCACAGGGTCAAATTTTATGCTCAGAGGTAACAGGAGAAATGAAGTGGAATTCATAGTTTTCATTAACTGATGAAATGAAGCTGAATAAAATTTCAAATAGGACAAGTTTTTCCTGTGATAAACTTAGAAAAGGACTTCAGGCGTGATTCCTTTGGAGGAAATTGAAGTAATAGAGTGGACATTTCCTTTAACATCCATTTGATCAGATGGAAGAAATGGTCTTTCAGCAAACCCATATTACACCACCACTGCATCAATGCTATGGGCATCACAACATTGTCGTCCACAGACAGCGACCCTCAGCAGATATTGTCAGGCAGGTGATGCTTAGTGATCTAATGTGGCGATAGGAGGATTTGAGGACAAGCATCTTGTCATCTCTCTAGTCATTCTGCCTTGAAAGCCCACTGCCAGGAGTTTCAAGCTGGACCTCCCACATGGGCTGGAAAGATGTCAGTTTGAGGCTGAAATTTTTGGTGAAAACTTGGAATGCAAATACATTGTGCTGTTGATTAGGGAAAAAAGCCATTTGATTGGACAACACAAGTGAAGCATTTTCATACACTGACTGTATATTATTAAGCTTTAGCCAATGCTCCCTTTGATTTTCTTAACACTGGGAATGCAGTGGAGAAGACAAAACAGTGATTGCCTATTAATTGAGTGTGTGAAAGTCACGTTTACTCGGTTTATGGCTTTGAGAAATCCAGGCTTATTAGAGCAAAGTGGAATGCAAATGAAGGGACAAGTCTTCATGCTTAGTTACCACAGACGTAACTGCAACTCCAGATACTGAATCCCTATTATTAAGGGCAAGGTTTGGTGCCACGAGATTAAAATATCATACGGGAGCCCACAATCATCACAAACAAATTTTTAGTGATAAAGATAATGTTCATAATGCCATAATAATAATTACAATCTCTACTTCAATAGCATTTTTACTCAAATCACTTTTCAGATCTTGTTTCATTTTGGTCTCACTTCAGCTCTTGTAGGGATGTTCGGTTGACTTATACTAAATTCTACAGTTTTCAAACAAATGAAATCCCAAAGCCTTTCATTCACTTTACTTCTCAGCCACAGAATTGTTCTGTGCAAAATGCACCAGGAGCAGAAGGCTGGTCTTTTGAATCACAGGCCATGATAGATCCCTAGAATTTTAAGAACTCAGAGATGCCACTTTAGTCTAAAGTTTTTGATATGGCTCAGTCACTGTGGAATTCTTGTACAAAACTCCTTGGTGATGCAACAAAATGTCGTCATAGGTAGGGATCAGAAGAATGGAATTTTTCAATGTAATAGAGGGAAGGAAAGAAGCACTTCAATTGGAATAATAGTTAAGAAAGTTTAATAAAAACAGTAATATGATGGGAATTGGACTTAGAAATCTTAGGAGAGCTTTTAAAACAGATCCCTATGGCAAAAACCAGCATAGACAACATTGTGCAAATATTACAATGGGATTTGGTTTTGTGTACATGTGGATTTTCATAAAGGACTCAAGTAGAACGTATGTAATTATCATGAATGCATTTGGCCCACGGACAAAGTTTATTATCACAGGTAAGCTTTGTGAGTTGACACATTTCCTTTCTAACTGCGAGAGGGTGTTGTCAAAGAGCCTGGGCTTTGGAGTCAGGCTGACCTGGCAGTACCACTTACGTCCTGCTTATGTGAACTTGGCGATTATTCTCTAGCCTCAGTTTCCCAATCCATAAAATGGGATGACAGTGTGTATCCAGCAGGCCTTGTATGAGAATTGAATGAAATCATGTGAGTAAATGCTTGGCACATTGTCCAACACCTAACAGGTGCTGGATAAATGTTCCTCCAATTCCACTGTGAAGGGAGAACTGTACCCAGTGTGGAGAGTTGTTTGAAGCCAATGACACTGACAGAGCAGCAACTGTCCAGAGGATTAGCTGTACTTCCAACTGCTCCAATGGAAACTCATCTCACTGTCCACTCACACTCAGAGTACGAATTTGGAGTTATTTGTTTATCTTTAGCAAGGTTTTCCATCACTTGGCAAGAAAAATGAGATTAAAATGTGTTTTTTATGCTGGCCTATGTTTTATAAAATCGCAATCCTTTATTTTAGTTAATATTATCTCTAACACTAACATGTATTGGCTCAAAAATTTGTAGCCACTTAGTTTAAGCTTCATGCTCATGTTTATCAGAAAAAAAGTTTAAATTCCTACAGAAAATTGTCAAGACGTAAAGTCAATTATAGTATAATCTGTCATAAATTTGAAATACATATTTAAATATCAAATAGCTATAATTATTTATTTGATAAAAAAATTACAAGAAGAAACTAAAGAACACTTAAATCAATACCAACATGTGGGGTTGAAATATCATGCTTTCAATTAAAAATGTAGTTGACATTTTGTAAATTTTTTTAGAATTCATACTGTTGCATATTAATAAAATATAAGCAAGTGAGGCAATTTCCCTCAAATGTATTACTTGGTCATGCAGATGAGGTATATAAATGGATTAGATGTGTTTGCTTATTTTTTTACCTGGTTTCTATTCTACGCCGCATGAAAATGACTTTTACCATAAAACACGCTGTTAATAAGTATTAAAAGGAATGTTTAAAGCAAAAGCCTGCAATGCAATTATTTAAAACATAGGCACTAACCCTGTATACATAAGTACACTATTTAATGGTCAGCTAACTGCTACATTGAGAAAGTTATGCAAATGTGAGATTTATTTTCTCCTGAAAAAAATGAAACTGAAAGGATCTAGCTAAGGAAAAGGGACAGCAGCTAAGTATAGCATTTTAACATGCAGAAATTTTTCAAATCATCATTTTATTTTCAATTTCTTTAATACAATGATCAGAAGTATTCTTATAAAGAAGAAAACTTTCTAAGATGAAAATTACATTCTTTAATATATTGACTAAAAGCTACAATTATGTAAATATAATGGATGATTGAAAAATTAGTCATTTTATATAATATGCTTTTTTTTGAGATAGGCAAATTTGCTGGGTTTTTTTAATGATTTTTTTTTTTAACGTAGGCTGTTTTTGGTGAAGAAGATTGGCCGTGAGCTAACATCTGTTGCCAATATTCCTCACTTTTTTTTTTCTCTAAAACCTCAGTCATAGTTGTACCTCCTAGTTGTAAGTCCTTCTATTTCTTCTATGTGGGATGCTGCCACAGCATGGCTTCTTGAGCAGTGTGTAGGTTCGTGCCCAGGATAGGAACTGGTGAACCCAAGGCCACTGAAGCAGAGCGAGCCAGACCCTATAACATGCTTTTTAAATTGAAAACAAAGTATAAGGTTGGAGAAATATAGTGTCTTACTATCATAATAAGCAAAATACCATTTACTCTAAAAGCAGGATATATATAAAATTAAAATAAGCACATTATGACCTAATTGTATTTACAACATGGAAAAAACCATCAACATTGCTTGCTTACTAATTTACTATAAAAATCAGGAACTTTGCTATTTAGGTAGCACTTCTCAAGAATTTCTTTTTCTTTTCTTCTCAATTAAGAAATCTAATTCTTCTTTACTCAAGAAATTGCCCATTGAATCATATAACTCCAACTAACCCAATGAGAGTACGAGGAAAGCATTTGTGTGTCAATTAGAAATCAAATTGGAAAGAGTTTTAATATTTATAATTCCAATCACTAGATTCACAGTAATATGTAATCAACTAACATTCCAGCATCCAAGTGACATGGCTTTATAAACTATGATATTGTGTTACTTGTTTCGACATTATGTCTGCAAGAGATTCTGGAACTGTGACATTTAACGTTACACAAATTATATATATACTTTATTCAGGAAAGAAAACAGTGGAGCTCTAAAACAGTTCAGCAGCATTACGGGATAGATACAAATTTTAGAGGAGACACTGAGAGTCAAAATATGGTGTATTCTTCTGCAAGCTTGACTTGCAAATGAAATTCCAAAATAAAATGTGCTTTTGGTGAACATAGTGTAAAGTGAAGCAAAATTCTGATAAGTGCAGTACTTTATAAGATTAATAAGATAGCATTTCTGAAAATAGTCAATAAAATTTTTAATAAGAGTTTGTAAAATACTGCTCATTTGCCTCTAAATTCAAAGATTTATAAACAATTTGGAGGTGCAGCTCTAATACTGCACTACCCAAAAATTTGGAGTGGCTCAAATGTGAAATTGAGATGTTATATAAAACTATACATCAAGTAGAAGAACCTCATTACCTCAGAAGTGGGCATGGGATCCACATTTGAAACTAAAAGGTCAACGTGCTTGTCGATTACATGCAAAAGTGGATTCCCATTAGCAAGTTACCGTGCATCAGTTTTTAAAAAAATGAAAAATTTCCTCCTCATATTTATTTATAAGACAAATAAGCCAATCTGGTGCATCTGAGAAACAGTTAAATAAAGATCTAGATTTCAAAGAGTTACAGAACATGACAAAGTGTGATTTGGCTAAAAGAGCATAAGTTACAAAATTAACGGGATGGGAAAAGGGAAGTACTTTAGAAAGGACCAGACATTCTCACGTGCAGAGACATCATCAAAGTTACCTGATCTCCTCCCCTATCTCCACCACCTACCTACCCACCTTGAAAACACGCTCCATTATTATAGGACAAAAGAGATTTTAAAAATTTTGTGTGTTCATGACTGTTAGAAGTCTTGAAATGGTACAGTAAAAATTCATACCACATCTTAGCATGTGGAGAAGGAACAAAGGAAAAGTTGTAGTCCTGGCTGTACCACTTAACAGCTGTGACTCTGGGCAAGTTATATAACCTCTGGAACCTCTTTTCCCATTGAAAATATGACCAATCAGTACTCGACCATGGTGAGCACTAATTCAGTGGAAGCTTTTCTTCCTTTTACCATGTCCTAGGTTGTTCCACACTGCTCAATGTTTGTGCATCTCTAATGATTGTTTTTAATTGCTATCCAATTTCCCCCCACAGATGGCAGCCTTCCTGCAGCCATTCCCCCCAAGCCCACCATTTTTCTTCCTTCAATTGCTGAAATCAACCTCCATAAGGCTGGAACATATCTGTGTCTTCTTGAGAAATTCTTCCCTGATGTTATCAAGGTATACTGGAAAGAAAAGAATGGGCATACAATTCTGAAATCCCAGCAGGGAAATACCGTGAAGACTAACGACACATACATGAAATTCAGCTGGCTGACCGTGACTGGAAAGTCAATGGATAAAGAACACAGATGTATTGTCCAACATGAGAATAATCAAAGAGGGATTGACCAAGAGATTCTTTTTCCTTCAGTGAACAAAGGTATGTATAAATAAATATAACCTTCCAAAACACTTTTTCTCCAAAGGGACTAGCCCACCTTTTCCATAAAGTATTAATGAAAAACAAATATAAATCTTTCTTAAATGTTGTTCCATTTATTGGCAGAATAAATAGTCCTTTTTTCCCCCCATAGAATTAAGATAGTTAGACCTTGGAACATAAAAAAGAAAAAGAAAGATTTTACTTAACTTTTCTCAGCCTCAGTTTCATCAACCGATACTAAGTTCTCAGTGATTCTTTTTAGGGTTGTGGATTAATTAAATGAAACAAGATATCTGAAACAACCTAACAATTTAGTACACAAGAAATGTTCAAACAGAGAGGCCCCTTTTGATCATCTTACTTGGTCAGAAAATAAGAACAATTATACAACTTTCAGGAATGTTCTACTTAGCAAGCAGAGTCACTCTCACTTTCTTCTTACTGTATTCAGAGTATAACCCAAAAGAATGCTATTAGGTGACAAAGTTGTGCTCATTTGATGCAGTCCAATCATGGCTCAACAAAAAATACAATAATTTTGACATTGCAATTTTATTATGGCCTTAGATTTTCTGCGTTTGCGTTTTATATACCACTGTAAGGTAGAATTTTGTAATTAGAGATTGGGGGAGGCTAATGTGTAAACATTTGTTTCCATTCTACATAATGAATGCATATCTTGCCATCGGTCAATGCGGTTCAATAAACATTTATTGCAGTACTGGCCTGTCCTAGGCCTGGAAGGGATGTATAGTTGAGTACACTGGGATGAATTACTGTCCCTAGGAGGATGTCCTATTACAAGAGAAGACATTCTTTTATAATCACTTAATGTCTCTGGTGATTGAGGCATGATGTCCCTAAGGAGTCCTGGCAGTGGCCTGGTAATTCAACAGACTCAAGTCTTGAAGTCCAGGGTATAAGCACAGCAGACCAAAGTCTCCGAAGGGCAAATAAGAAGAAATCAGTTTGTACTTTTCCCTGTGGTTAATACATCCTTTAGAAGCAGTGGTCAACAAATAGAGAACAAAACTTGTGAAGATCTTTGCTGTATACCAGTGCAAATTTCTGAAGTCAGTCTTTCTTTCTTTTTGTTTTCTTAAAGATTAGTACCGGAGCTAACAACTGTTGACAATCTTCTTCTTTTTTTTTTTCCCCTTCCTTCTTCTTCTCCTCAAAGCCCCTCCCCACCCCCAGTTCATAGTTGTATATTCTAGCTGTGAGTGCCTCTGGTTGTGTTATGTGGGACGGTTCCTCAGCATGGCCTGATGAGCCATGCCATGCCCACGCCCAGGATCAGAACCAGCGAAACCCTGGGCCACACAAAGGGAGCTTGTGAACTTAAGTACTTGGCCACAGGGCCGGCCTCAGAAGTCAATCATTACCTTCTCTGCTCCTTTGTTTCTTCAGTGATCAAATTAGCTTCAAACGCTTGCCTTGGCTTTTTCCTGGGGCTGTGATGAAAAGCAATTGCAATACTCTCAGTGAAAACATTTACTTTTGAAAACACAGCAGGGATGCGTTTATTTATGTATTGGTTGTAATTTTTAATATCCTTTCCTAAAATAGACTCAAGCAAGATTTAAAAAACAGTCATAATTTTCTATTTCTATAGCTAAGAACACAGGGGAAGCAATCTATGCAAAGCACAAGTTTAATATAACCACTGGGCTGAAGAGTTCTGTTAGATTGTGATTTTGCTAGTGATCAGGGAAACATGAGAAGTATAGTAAGCTGCCTGGTGATGGTTGTCATAGAGAAGTTCCAGTTCATAATGTGTTTCACTTGGCACCTAATTGGTGAAAGAAAAGTCTCCCGTGGGCTCTCATGGCAACAAAGCTAATGAGGACAGCTCTGTTAATGGCATTCTACAGCGAATTTCTAATGCTGTTTCTTGGACGTATTCTGTTTTTGATAAAGACTAAGAATACAACATGGAAGCACAAATCAATGAAGTGATTTTGAAGAGATAAGACTAATCTGGTCCAAGCTGTCGACCAACCTTGATTGAAGGAGAGAACTTAGCATATGTACACAGATTTTATTTTAAAACTGTTACTTTATTGTTTTTTCATCAATTGATGCATGGTAATAAAAGAGTTTTATTTATCTTTTAATGGAAAAGTCATTGTTAAGAAAAAAAGGTCATTTTAAGATACATTAAAGTCTGTTTTGAAGATATTTTAACATTAAACATGATTATGCTAATATTTTTATTCTTGAAATTTATTCCAAATCTTATACTTCAAACTGAATTTTTACCTATCAAAAACTGAGTTCATTGAGTGCACAAAATTGCATCTCAGTACCATATCCATATGGACAAGAATACATCTAGTAGAAGAAGGATAAACCAAAACAATGCTTTTGACTCTCTTTCCCTCCATCCATCAATCAATTACCTTAAAAAAAATAAAAAACAAACCTTGTATCTCTGTATGTTTGTAGCCTCCCTTTTGTTTTTTACATTGTAGAGAAGTCTCACTTCAGATTGCATATATTCAGAGTACTATAGTGTGACTTGGCCTATCTTTCTATCTTTGGAAAGAAATGCACTGAAATGCTGAGGTCCTGTAATACAAATTTCATTAGCTAAGAATATTAGCATATCTGGAAGAAAAGATGTTTTAGTGTCCACAATTATGGAATTATGGTGTTTTTCTACAGAATATTTCCTATTTCTATGGGTTATTTATTTTATTTTATTTTTTTTTTAAGATTTTATTTTTTCCTTTTTCTCCCCAAAGCCCCCCGGTACATAGTTGTGTATTCTTCGTTGTGGGTTCTTCTGGTTGTGGCATGTGGGACGCTGCCTCAGCGTGGTCTGATGAGCAGTGCCATGTCCGCGCCCAGGATTCGAACCAACGAAACACTGGGCCGCCTGCAGCGGAGCGCGTGAACTTAACCACTCGGCCACGGGGCCAGCCCCTCTATGGGTTATTTTTACAAAGTACTTTCCACATGCTCTGCCTCACTGAATCCTCCACAACAATCCTTTGATTGCTCACTCTGTCATCATTGGTATGAGTCTCAGCAAGTTACTTAATCTCTAGACCTTTTTTCCTCATGTGTACCAAGGAGTCCAAAATACAACTCACATCAGTGTGATTGGAACATTAAGCGAGATAATGTATGTGAAACATTTAACATAGTGCCTGGCACAGTAATAATCTCTCAATTGCTGTAAGTTTTATTCATGATGTTGCCATGTCCACAAACACCACAACTCCAGAAAATGAGGTGTGTGCATTGGGGATACAGAAGTGTACACGATTTGAAAAGGCCTATGTGCTCTGCTTTGTTTCCATGGGAAATTTGCCTAACCATATAACTTCAAACATGAGATTCTGTTGTGGATTCTGAGAGTTGATGAATTGATCGTGGTAGCAACTCTTCATGTCAGCAGAGTCCACTTAAGACTGTAGAGTAGCCACATTTTCTGTTTCTTTGTCCATTTGACACGTGTTTCTCCATCATCTCTCTTGTGGCAAGCACTGTGTTAAGAGCTGTGAACAAGAAGCAAAACCAGATAGTCTGGGATATTACAATCCCATTGTGGTAAAGAAGACAATAATGTAGTCTTCATGAGAGTCAACATCTTCATGTGCACAAACACAATTCCTGAATTAGATCTACTGAATTAGATAGAATCAGATGAACTATTCCTGAAATGGTTGGGCACACAAACTAAGGTCGGTCTCTCTTTCAGTGGATTATGTGTGTGTGTGTGGGTGTGTGTGTGTGCATACACACATACTCATATAAACATATACCCACGCTATCGAGCATTGGGCAAGAATAACTACTAATACTTTTTCCCATTTCTTCTAGTCATCACCTCAATGGCCCCTAGTATTTCTTCTGCAAAGCCTTATCTGAAAGATAAAAGCAGTAAGTTATTGTGTATCTTTGCCTCTCTCTCATGCTATAGGCTTTTCCCCCTCCTGATCAACTTCACTTTTGTACTTCTCAGACTTAAAATACAAAGACCTATTATTCTTGGAATTGTGGAGCTCATAACTTTTATATTTTTAGTAACTGTTTCTATTGTCTGCCAACAGTATAGATAAATATACAGATAGATAGATAGATAAATAGATAGATAGATAGATGTGTAGATAGATAGATATACAGGCATTCTCAAACAATGGGCACAGAAAATTGAGAAATCCTTCCTCTCCTTTCTTGTAGAGGTCACTGCTGTTGGTTCTACAAGAGCTTCCCCAAGAAAGCAAAGAGGTAAGTTTGTGTATATGCTTGCCTGCATGACATGCTAAGATATTTCTTTCCCTGCTGATCAAATCACCTCCAGAAGTTGACTGGTTGTAGTAGACAAGGATAGTTATTCCTGGAATAATGCTGTCGACTTCAGCTAACACCTTACCTGGCTAAGGGCATGAAGTTAGGAGCACATCACATCTGCGATCCCTTTCCACAACAAGTGCTAAGGATTCTGCAGGTCTGACCCTTGATGATAAAACATGTAAAAGGGAAATTTTGTCCGGAAGCATAAATGTCGCTCTATTTTACCCATAGAATTAATATATTATAGGCTTTGAACATAACAAAGAAAAAAGAAAAAGTAAAGTTTACTTAACTTTTCAGGGCAGAGATAAATCTTCCCAAATATTAAGGCCACAGTGGTGTTTTTTAGGGTTGGTGTATGAATTAAATGAAACAGGATGCGTGAAAGCACCTAGCACTTAGCACACTCGCAATGCTCAAAAAGAGGTTCCACTTTGGATGATCTTAGTTAATCAGGATATAACAACAATTATACATTTTACAGGAATGTTCTTCTCAGCAAGCAGAGTCAGTCTGCCTTTCATCTTGCTATGCACAGAGTGCAACCCCCAAACAATGCTATTAGGTGACCACACGGTGTTCATTGGAGGGAACCAGATGGTAACTGAACAGAAAGTCAGATAATTTTGCCACTGAAGTTTTAGAATGGTCTTAGGTGTTCCAGGTTTGTATTTTTTTTTACCAGCACAAGGTAAAATTTCATAATTAAAGATTGGGTAAGACTACTGTGTACACGCATACTTCCGTTCTACTTAACGAATCTATTTCTTGCCATTGGTAAAGGCAGCTCAACAAATTATTACAGAACTGGCCTGTGCCAGGCCTGGAAGGGATGTGTGGATGAGGACACTAGGAAGAATTGCCACCCTAAGGAGGATGCATTACTGTAAGAGAATAGATTCTCCTCTTAATAACTCAGGGTCACTGGTGGTTCAGGCATGATGTCTCAAAGGAGTCCCTTTGATGCAGATGCTGCACATATTTAGACAGTGTGGGCAGAGGACTGAACGTTTCTTGGTCTTGGCAGTCTTCTGCTAACAGTCTAGACTTCGGACTTAAAGTCCTGAGTATGAACACAACAGACCAAAGCCCCCGGGCACATATAAATAAGAGGGAATCATACTGTTGTCGCATCCACAGACCCCAGAACTCCGGAAAACGTTGGGCATGAGTTGGGGATGTTGGGATATGTATGCTCTGAAAAGAAAGGTGTGTGTGAGTCATTTGCTCTCATGGGAAAGGTGCCTAAAACAGACCCCTTCAAATGTGACATTCTGTTGTGGATTCTGGGAGTTAATTGATTGATTTTGGTAGCAACTCTTCATGTCAGGAGTGTGTGCTGAAGACCGTAGTCACATTTTCTGTTTCTTTTTCCATTAGGCAAGTATTTCCCCATCACTTCCTTTGTGACAGGCACTGTCCTTGTAGCTGTGAATACAGAAGGACAACAATATAGTCTTGGATATTAACGTCCAGGTGTGATAAATATGGAACAATGTTTTCTTCATGAGGGTCAACATGCAGAAAGACAGCTTATGAATTAGATCTATTGAATTACATAGATTCACATGAACCAGTCCTGGAATTGTAGGGCTCATCATTTTAAGGACAGTCTCACTGTCAGCGGATTATGTGTGTGTGTGTGTGAGTGTGTGTGTGTGTGTGTGCATACACTCACACTCATATGAACACATGCCCACACTATCGAGCAATGGGCATGAACAATTGACTAATCTTGCTCTCATTTCTTCTAGTTGTCACCTCAATGGCCACTACTGTTGGTTCTACAAAGGCTTATACGACAGAGCAAAGCAGTAAGTCACTGTCTATGTCTGCCACTCTGTCATACTGTAGGATTTTTTCCCCTCCTAATCAACTTAACTTTTGTACTTCTCTGGTTTAGGATATAAAAGACCAATTATTGCTGGAATTGCGGGGCTCATAACTTTCATGATTTTAGTGACTGTCTCCTGTCTGTCTGTAGATTATATATACCTACATATATTCGTACTTACGTACAGACACTGTCAAATGATGGGCCTGGACAATCGTCTAACACTTTCTCTCATTTCTTCCAGCTGTCACTACTATTGCACCTACAACAGCTTCCCCAACTGAGCAAACTGGTAAGTTTTTTTCTCTGCTTGCCTTCATGTCATGCTATGGCACTTTTTTCCCTCTTCATCAAATTACATTTTGAACCTCACTAGTTTATAGCAGACAGCACTAATTATCCCTGGAATTGTAGGGCACATATTTTTGATGAGTATCTCTCCTGTGGCTCTGTTGGCAGATTTTATATATATACATATATATATATATATAGAGAGAGAGAGAGAGAGAGAGAGAGATAATATAATATTTATATTATACATATAAATATGTATAAATAGATAAATCTAAATGTATATAGGTACACACAAACAGAAACACACACACATGCATACATACATACTCATATATTTCAACTCTCGACTTATAGCTATGCACAGTAGACTAATACATCTCTCATTTCTTCTATAGGTGACTGCTGTTTGTTCTACAAAATCTTACCTAAAAGATGAAAGCCATTAATCTTGTGCATGTTGGCCATTATTTCACGAGATAGCATTTGTATCATCCTGAGAAACTTAAGTTTTGAACTTCCCTATCTTAAGATAGAAATACTAGAATGGCTGGATTTTGTAGAGAATACCAAGTGATATTGCAAATCGATCCATCATTTCCTGGAGTCTTCTTAACACAGTCAATGCTGGTTTGGGATGAGACGACTGTAAATTAGAGGGTGCCGTGATAGGCTCTGAATTATTTCCACA
>NC_060274.1:35074729-35129390 GCF_021613505.1 Equus quagga | reverse complement strand
GTCACAGTGGAGTTTTTTAGGGTGGTTTTATGGATTAAATGAAACAAGATATGCGACCGCACCTAGCACTTGGCACGCAAGAAATGCTCAGAATGAGATTCCACTTTGGATGATCTTAGTTGATCAGGAAATAAGAACAATTATACGTCTTCCAGGAATGTGCTAATCAGCAAGAAAAGTCACTCTAACTTTCATCTTGCCATACACAAAGTATAACCCAAAAACAATGCCGTTAGGTTACAAAATGATGTTCATATGAGGGAGCCAGATGGCAGCTTGACCAAAAGTCAAATAATTATGCCTGTAAATTTTTTATCTTCTTAGATTTTCCAGGTTTGTATTTTACCTAACAACGCACGCTAAAATGTCATAATTAAAGATTGGGTGAGGCTAACATGTACACACATACTTTCATTCTACATAATGAATGTGTTTCTTGGTAAATAGAGCACAACAAATGTTTATTGCAGAACTGGCCTGTGTCATGCCTGGGAGGGATGTGTGGATGAGTACACTGTGATGAATTACTGTGCCATGGAGGATCTGTTTTAAGAGAATAGATTCTCTTCCTAATCACACAAAGTCACTGGTGATTCAGGCATGATGTCCCAAAGGAGTCCCTTTGTTGCAGATTCTGTATAATTCAGACAGTGTGGGCAGAGGGCTCAATGTGCCGTGGTCCTGCATTTGGTTCTGTAACTGTCTAGATTCAGGACTTAAGTTCTGAGTATGAACACAACAGACCAAAGGCCACAGAGCACCTATAAACAAGGAGAAATTGAGTTATACATTGCCCTGTGGTTAACAAGCCCTTTTGAAGCTGTAGGGAGCAAGCACATAACAAATTCTGTGAAGACCTTTGCTGCGTACCAGTCTGAATTAGGAAGGCAGTCTTTATCTTCTCGGATCCTCAGTTTCACCAGTGAAATTAGGTTGGAAAACTTGCCTTGGCTTTCTCCTGGGGCTGTGATGAAAAGCAAATGAAATATTTTCAGTAAAAACACTTGCTTATGAAAATGCTACATAGACGTATTTACTTATGTATTTATTGTATTTTTAATTACCTTTCCTAAAACTCTCTAAGGAGACATTAAAACAACAGCCCTAATTTAGTATTTCTATAGCTAAGAAGTAGAGGGGAAGCGATGTATGCAAAGCACAAATTTAGTATAACCACTGGGCTGAAGTGTCCTGTTAAGTTGTGATTTTTTTAGTGATCAGGGAAAAATAAGTATAGTAAGTTCCATGGTGATGATCATCATAGAGAAGTTCAGTTGGTCATGTGTTTTATGTGGCACCTAATTTCTGAAACAAATGTCTGTCTGCATGGGCTTCTCAGGGCAAGACAGCTATTCAGCACATTTCTGTTGATGTCGTTCTACAGTTCATTTATAAAGCTGTTTCTTGAAAGTTTCTTTGTTTTTGATAAAAGCTTAGAATGTTGCTTGAAAGGACAAATCAATGAAGTGTCTTTGAAGAAGATAAAACTAGTCTGGTACAGGTTTTTGACCAACCTTGGTTGAGGAAGAGCACTTAGGATGCATACACAAATTTTATTATGAAAAGTGTTTATTGGTTTTACTTCAATCAGTGGATGGTAATAAGAGAGTCTGATTTATCTTTTGATGAGTAAGTCATTGTTAAGGAAAAGAAAGAGACTCTTAAGAAATGTTAAAGTCAGTTCTTGAAGATATTTTAGTATATAAATATGATTATTGCTATCATTTCATTCTTGGAATTTATTCCAAATCTTATATCTCATGTCCAGTTTTAATGCCATCAGAAAGAGGTTTCATTGGGTGCATAAAATTTCATACCAGAATGACATCCATATGAACAGGAACACATCTTGTGGAAAAAGCGTAAACTAAAACAATGGTTTCAAATCAGTTTTCATCCATGAAATAGTCTTTAAAAAAAATTACCTTTATACGTCTTCCCTCTTTTTTTTGACATTGTGTATAAGTCTCACCTCATGTGTATATTATGAGAAGTATAAATGTGACTTGGCCTGTCTTTCTATGTTTGGAAAGAATTGCACTGAAATGCTGAGCTCCTGCAGTAAGAAATTCATTTGCTAAGAATATGTAACATATCTGGAGAGAAGAAAATGTTTGTATTGTCCGCATTTGGAATTATTTTGTTTCTCTATAAATGATTTTTCTATTTCTATGGGTTATTTTTACAAAGTACTTTCCACATGATCTATCTCACTGATCTGCTACAAGGATCCTTTGAATGCTGGGTCTGCCATCACTGGTATGACTCTTGGCAAGTTACTTATACTCTCAACCTTGTTTCATCATTTGCAACAAGGACTCCTCCAAACTACAACTCACTTCAGTGTGACTGGAGCATCAAACGAGACAGCGCATGTGGAGCATTTAACATAGTGCCTGGCACAGTAATAATCACTATTAGCTTTTATTCATATTGGTGTCACGTCCAAAACAGCACTACTCAAGAAAATCACGTGCATGAGTTGGGGATGCAGTGATGTGCACAATTTAGAAACGTGTGCATGCTTGCTTTGCTTTGTGAGAAATTTGCCAAAATTATATTCCTTCAAACATGAGATACAGTTGTGGATTCTGAGAGCTGGTGAATTGATTTTGGTAGCTACTCTTCATGTCAGCAGTACGTGCTGAAGACTACAGTAGAGACATTTTCCATTTATTTTTCTGTTTGACAAGTGTTTTCCCATCCACTCGTTTGTGGCAGGTGCTGTGCCAGGAGCTGTGAATACAGAAGGAAAGCAAGACAGTCTTGAGTATAACCATTCAGTTGTGACAAAGGAAAACAAAATGAATATTTTATAAAGGTCAAGATTTTCCTGTGCACAAACACAATACATGAATTAGATCCACTGAACTACAGAGAATCAGATGACCTATGCCTGGAATTGTAGGGTTCATACTTTAAAGGACAGTCTCACTCTCAGCGGATTATGTGTGTGTGTGTGTGTGTGTGTGTGCATACACACATACTCATATAAACACATACACACACTATGGAGCGATGGGAATGGATAATTGACTAATCTTGCTCTCATTTCTTCTAGTTGTCACCTCAAGGGCCACCACTATTGGTTCCACAAAGGCTTACACGACAGAGGAAAGCAGTAAGCCAATGTCTATATCTGCCCCTCTGTCAATGCTATAGGTTTTTTTCTGTCCTCATTAACTTAACTTTTATACTTCTCGGGCTTAAAATACGAAAGACAAATTATTCTTAGAAATGTGGGGCTCATAATTTCATATTTTTAGCGACTTTCTCTCCTGTGTCTCAGTAAATTTTATACATATATATACACACACATATGTATATGTATATATACATTTATACACACACACTGTCAGATAATGGGCATGTACAATTGACTAATACTTGCTCTCATTCCTTCTAGAGGTCACTGCTGTTTTTTCTGCAAAAGATTTCTCAAAAGAGGAAAGTGGTAAGTTTTTGTTTGTTTTCCTCCATATCATGCTGTAGCATTTTTTTCACTACTAATCAAATTATCTTCGTAACTCCTCTTCTACTTGGTTGAGAAGACCAACTATTCCTGAAATTGTGGGTCTCATATTTTTATGAATTTATTCCCAGTCTGTTGGCAGATTTTACATATATGTGTGCATATGTGTATATATGTGTATACAGACACACATGCAAATACATATATATCACACTGTTAAATCATAGGCATGAAGAATTGACTACAACTTGTTCTTATTTCTTCTAGAGGTCCTTGCTATCAACTCCACAAAAGCTTGTTGGAATGGTGAAAGCAGTAAGTTTTTGTATATGTTTGTCTTTACGTCTTGCTGTAGCATTTTTTTCTTCTTGATAAACTTCACTTTGAAGGTAGAAAAACAAGAAAGGCTGGATGTTGCAGAACAGACAGAGTGATATTTTAAATCAATGCATCACTTCCTAGGAGTCATCTAAACACAGTAAATGCTGGTTTAGGGATGAGATGACTGCAAATTAGAGTTCAGTGACAGGCTCTGAATTATGTCAACAATGGACTTCATTCATTTGTGTGGCTTTCGTCTGTAATGACTGAGGGATACATGATAATAAGCTGCATCTAGAATTTTCTTTTTTAAGTCTCTGGTCCTTCCCAGCACCTAAAAACAGGAACTAAGGATACTGAGAGCTTCATATACAGAAGGCTTAGTGCTGGGTTTTGCATGCATTTTCTTGTTTAATTCTCATAATACTCTCATGAAGTCGTAGAACATGTTTTCCCCTTTTACAGATAAGGGCAATGAGCTAAAATTAATAAGTCCCCGGCACCATGCCACACAGCTAGATCAGGAGTTTCACACCAGCCATCTGAATCCAGAGTTCATACACTTAGTTCTTTCTTCTTCCTCTAAGATACAGTCCTAGAACAAGAAACTTAAAGCCAAGTACCTGAGATAGGATGGACACATGGTGGGGGGTGGCTCAGTGCACAGGATTCACAGTATCACACACTGGACTTGATCCCAGTTCTTTTAATGATTACTTGCATCCATATAGGAAAATTACTTATATTTTCTGAGCAGCGCTTTTCTCATCGGCTAACCAGGAATAATTACACCTAACTCAGTTATTGAAGAGATAATATCATCTATGTGGAATGTCCGGCATAGGGTATCTCATTTAGCTGGCACAGAAACAGTGCTAGTTTCTGGCCCTTTCTCTCTACATATGTACAAAGAAAGTGACTAGAAGCATTGGCTCTAGCCCTGCTGATCTTCCCTCCTTTCCCACATCAAGGGGGCTCTGGCCCTCTGCTAACACCTTACCTAAACAAGGGCAAGCTGTTATGAGCACATCACCTCTGAAATCTCTTTCCACAAGAAGTACTAATGATGCTGGAGTTTTGAATCTACGAAGATACAACATGAAAAAGGGGAATTCCACAGGAAGAGACTCTGCCTTGTGGTTCATTGAATAGACAGTCTGGTTCACTATCATTGTTGTTATTTCTTGACTTCACTTATTTCTTGAAAAACTTCAAAGGGTATTAAGTGCAAATATCCTGTAACACCATAGCCACAATGAGGGACATTTAGGAAGGACAGGTGAGTGGGCCACGATTTCCTAAAGTTTCAGAGAATTTGGATTAACTGCTTTCTCCATGTTACATAATACCCTCTTTACTCAAACCTCCCGCCCACCCCACTGTGAACGCCACCAAATTTCCATGGATTGTATTCTTGATAGGAATCTCAATGTATACACAACGTGTATTGACTCAGTTGTGTCTAAATCAGAGTCTCACTTTATATTTATGCATAACCTTTTGATGTCTGAGGCATTTCTTGCATTCGGAGATGCAGAATGACAGAATGGCTAAGAATGTGTTCTTTAAAGTCATGGAACTGGGGTGAAATTTTGGCTTCTGTTACTTACTAAATGCATGTCATGAGGCAAATTACCTGTCTCCATCATCAGATTGTTTGTGAAATGGGAATGAAAATAATGGCATCATATGTTATTATAAAAATTAAATAAGATTAAAGCTTTGCATGCAAAGCTCTCAGAATGAGTGTTTGGCACTTGCTTAGTAGTTAAGGAATATTAGCTATTATTATGGCTTTGAGACTTGGTGGGGTGAAGAAATGCTAAAAGCTATTTATCACAAATACTTTTCTCCCATTGGATTCATTCATTAAATATGCAACCTCACTTTTTTATTATGGAATATTCTAAGTGAATTTAGCAGAGGTTGTTGATCGACATAACTTGTCAACTGTATTCCGAGTCATCTTGTTGTTGTTGTTGTTGTTGCGGTTGTTGTTAGTGGGGGTAGGGTACCTGTTTACTCTTGGGTTTGATAGTGCAGCGTGTCAAGGCAATGTAGGTCGTTAGAAATAAATAAGTGTGACCACCTTCCAATTCATATGTCCCATCCTTTCAAAAGGACAGGTGAATCTAATCATATGACTTCTCTTAGACGCCCTGCAGCTGCAGCTCAGCAACACTTTGGCCTGTTACGCCTACCTCCTCCTCCTCATCATGAGCGTGGTCTACTCTGCCATCATGGCCTTCTGTCTGTTGAGGAGAGCAGCAGTCTGTGGCAACGGAAAGAGTTTGTAACAGCTGGTGGCACAAAGAAGGCAACTTTCCTCCATTGTTTATTTTCCCTAAAACTGTCTGCCAAGGATCTATTTGGGGTTTCTCTCTTTGTATGGGTTATTTCAGTTCATGGGGTATTTTTCTGTTATATCAACGTTAGAAAATAGTTTTCTAAACCACTGGGCAACCAGAAAATCTTATTCTGTAACAACGAGTTCTGCCATTTCTCAGGGGCAGGGCCACAGGGTCGTCTTTCAGCATCACACTCTCCAGCATCTCCATCAGCTCCTCCAGGACTCGAATAATCATGCCTTCTGAGCACAGACAACATGCAGCTCTAGTTATGTCCCTTAGGGCCATTAAACCAGATGACCTCCTTGAAGCCTTCCATTTTACACATCCTTAAGCTACCATTGTTGTTTCTTGAAAAGTCTGTACACTGTTTTTCATAATAGGCACAATAAAAGAAATCAAGAGTCTACTTTTGTCTATGTGTCCTTTAATTTGGTGAAATCTAACTGAAAGTCCGAGGTAAGAAACAGCATGACACCTGAGCAAACAAGTCCAACATTGGCTGTGATGATGGTCAATACTACAGTTCTAATTCTTTCCCTGAGATAGTGGTCATGGTGCTGTCTTTGGGGCATTTGCTCCAAGAGGAGCCACAGTCAAATGAAGGCACCCAGGTTTCTTCTCTTTCAAGGATCACCAGATTCACACTCATTTGGTTTGGGACATTCCGATGGGGTCACCATAATGTCTAGCACGACTTGCACTGTGTGTGCTCAGCTCTACACTAGTGTTTCCCAAGGACTGTGTTTCCTGCTCCTCACAATAACCACATGAGACCTGCGGTCACACCAAGAGGTATCGCAGTGGAGGGATTAAGCCACTGGACTCTGAGCCCTGAGTGCCTGGGTTTGAATCCTGTGTCTGGCATTAGCATCTGTGACCTCAGGGAAGCCTTTTGGACTCTCTGCATCTGTACCTCCTTATCTGTAGAATGGAGTTACAGCACCCTGTCTCCTGGATTAAATGTGTTAATAATACCTCGCACTTGCAAGTCCTCAATAGCATTAGCGTCCACTGTTGGCAGTTCTACTTTTGAATAATAGACCATGTGCATACACAAAAATACTGATAGTCATCTGTAATATTTTTCCCCTCGTAGAAGTTTGCTGTGGGCAGAATAGGGGCTCTGAATTTCAACTATGCAGTGGGAACCTCATTATTACTCTAATAGCCTCCGGAGGTAGGTGCGAATATGGTCCACAATGTAGATATTGGAGAAATTAAGTTCTATGCTCAAGGTCACTACTTTGTAAGTAATACTCATTTAAAGCTAGGTCTCTCTGAACTCAGAACCAGTATTTTCTTACCTACTATCAGGTGCCTTTCCCTTCAAGCACTGTCAACTGGGAAAAACAAAACAAAGCAAAACATACACTGCCTGTTTACTAAAGCCATCCTCCAAGGAGTCAGTGAGAATTTTCTTAAGGAGCTGTGAGTGCATCTGTGTTTTCTTCTCGTGTATATACTCTGTTCTTATAATTACTTCCTTTGTTGTCAACACTATGGAAATCCTACTTTATTGTGTGAGTGTGTGTCCTAGATTAGTAACTGCTCTTTTGGGAGCTGCTAATGAAATGGACTGAGAGTCTGTGGCAGAGCAGGCCCATTGCTGGTGTTCTCTGGGTGGACTATTCTGACACCCCATCTCATCCTCTAGAGTGAATGGGCCTGGAGGTCCTCAGAATCACCTGTGGAAATCTCTGATGGGTTCAGGTGCAATTCTGAGGAATGAGGCTGTTTATACAGCCCTTTTTCTCCAGTACTTTTCCACCACAACATGACTGCCACATGGTAGAGTCTGAGCTCCTTTCTCTGCCAATAACTAGCTGTTTCATTTGTTCTTGACCGTGTCACATTGCCTAAGTTATCCAGCTTTAGAAGGATGTGATCAAATAAAATAATATGAGGTGTCTAGTGCAATTTACAAGGCCAATGTTTAACCTCCAAGGAAAGCAATAACAGCAAATGCTGGTATTGTGCTTACTGGTACTGGGCTAAATACACTTTAACTTATTTAAGTCTCACAAAAAACCTGTGATATCTGTACAATTACCTCTATTTTATAGATTGGGAAGCAAGTAGAGAGGAGATAAAGAATGTCCCCATAGTTAGCCAGCTAATAAGAAACAGAAGTGAGATTTGAACCCCAGAAGCCTGGCTGTAGGAGTTCTGCTCTTAACCTAGCAGTTATTTGCTACTAGAGTAGAAACAGGTTACTTTAGTTTCAACTGAAACAGGAAAATTTCCTTCCTTATTAGGCTAAGAGCTAGTGAAGAGAACCGTCCAGACTTTCTCACCTTGCTCATATAATGTTCGAACATTCAAGGGTTGTAGGCCAACCTGCCACACAATTCTTATGCTGGGAAGACGTTTATACACTGACTTCCCACCCACCAATAGGACTTCTGTGATTAAAGTCCATGGTACCTGGGTGGGTAAAATGAATACCAGAACAACAGGTTGCATCCACAAGTGTGCAATGGAAAAACCAGGCAAAGATTTACACAGTTTCACATAAAAACACTCAAGTCTCAATACCTTTATAGAGCTAGTCTCCATACGTTTCTCAGCTCTAACAAAGGGAAACCTCAAGGCAACAATTCTCAGAATTTCCCCCTTATGAACTCTGTCCACTGTTTTGGAATTCTTGTCCTCAGAGACTTCGTTTTTGAAGGCTTTCTGTCAATCAAGCAGGTCACAATAAAATAATACTTGATTTTCCCTTTATATTAGTCTAAGTCCCATATAACTGCCAATTAGAAAATCTGAGTAATAAGATAACCAGAGATACTGCACTAACATGATACAATTCACCCAAAAGGCTAAAAACTCAAAAGTTTCCCTAGCCATGAAATCACATCTAGGTAAATGCATGGACTCTGTCATGTTCTGTTATTCTATTTTTTGCTTGTTTGATATCTTTTCTTTGTTTGAGTAATGGCAAATGTGTACCACTTAGTGAGCATCAGGAATTCTGCTAGGCAGTTTACGTGCTGTATGTCTAATGCTCTCACTGTACCACATATGGGTATCACACTCATCTCTCTGATGAGAAGACTAGGTCCCAGAGAGGCTAAGAGATATGTCCCAGAGCAAATATGGAATAGTGCCTGAGTCCGCATGACTCCAGGTCTGCCTGACTTAAGACCTGCCTCTCTACCCATTATCCCAGTAGCTCTCCTCTTGGGAGGCTTTAAAAACCACTGAGGCCAAGTCTTCAGCACAGGTTAGGAGATTTTTTTAAAAACCTTCTTCAGTAATTCTAATGTGCACAGCAGTGGAGGCCAGCAAGTGACTAAAAGAGCTCCTGAGCTCCGGTGCTGCTGTCCCAGATCGCTCGCGGTGAGGAGTGGTCAGAGAGCCCATCACACAAGCAAGATCATGTTGCAACCCAGAAAGTGTTCTCACCATTCCATCCATCGATTTCCCAAGGAAACAAATGGTATGTACATGATTTATGTGCAAGGATATTCACTCAATGTGGCACTTCTTATAGCAGCCCCAAATTAAGCCAAATGCCCAATAAGAAACTAGAAAATAAACTAAAGGATGTCATATGATTGTAAAATATACATCTTCGGAAAGTGTAGATTGTTCAAAGAAATGTAAGATTCATCAGAAAGTTTTGCTAACAAGTAATATGCATAGCACAACCCTATAAAATTGTTGATAATACCTTCACGTGGTTCAAAAATCAAAAGACTCTGAAAACTGCATTGAGTGATCTTGTTTCAAACACTGTCTCTATCTCCCTGCTTCTTAAGGTCCTACTTCTGTTTCTTGTGCATCCTTCCAGTTTTAATTTATGCAAATATGAATCTATGCATATAAATGTATATGTATCAATACATATTCTCATTTCCTCCCTTCTTACACCGAGATAGTGAATGGTGTACATTATTCTGCTCTTCTCTTTTTCCTTAAACATCCTAGAGCTTTTCTCATGTCAGTGTAGAGGGACAATTCATGGCTGCATGATATTTCGCTGGTGAATGTATAATATTTTATGAACTCAGTTCCCTGTGATAGACCGTTGGCGCATTTCCAAATGCTGAAATTATAATAGTGTTTTCTGTCACTTTGAGTGTGTGTATATTGAACATTTTGATAGGTATCGCCAGCTCACCCACTGTATAGAGAGCACCATTTTGTACTTCTACCACACTGTCGGTGAATGCCAAGAGTGTGCCTCAGGTCTTTCTAATCTGATAGCTGAAAAATAGTCTCTCGTCGACATTTTAATTTGCTTTTCTCTTACTATGAGTGAGGAGAAGCATCTTTTCATATATGGAAAATATAAATTTCTTTTTCTGTGAAACATTTGTTCACGTACTTTGACCGTTTCTTCTACTGAATAATAATACCAACATGTATGGCACTCGTTTATATGTGTCTCTGTATTTCTACAGGCATAGGCATACAATAACATGTTCAATGTATAGTAGGAGGGGGAAAAATAAGAGATTGCATATTTTCTATTTTCCCTAATCGCTTTAAGGTAAAAAACCATTTATATATTAAAAATAAACAATGTCTCATTTAAAATAGGGAAAACATTTTTGTTTACTTCTTTACAATCAGCTGCAGTTTCTGTGAAATATGTTCTTTTGGAAATCAACTAGAGATTCCCATTTGGAAACACAGAGCCACCAGATACAAGAATGGTTAAATTTAATTAGATCTACTCCTTTACTCTCGTGAATTTGATCAGATTGTCTAGGCCCAATCCCTGGCCCCCTACTTAGAGAGCTGGAACTATTTTCATGTTGGGAAAGAGCAGAACAAAAGACGGGAAGACTGCAAATCACTGAGAGCTTTGTGCAGCTGACTTCACCGCCAGGCACTGCTAGGCAGTGTCTTCTGTGGTTTCCAACTTCTGAGCAGCTTCCTTCTGCACTGGGCCTGGGCTGCCCTGACCGAGGCGGCACAGAGAGGGAGAGCACAGGTTGTGGAGGGCACAGCCTGGGTGGCGGGAAGGGGCTGGTGTGGCCGCTGGTGTGTTATTTCTCAGGCTTTTTTTGTGTACGTGCTCTGTCAAATGTGGCTGATTCTTGGAAAATTCTCAAACTCAAACCGACCCCTACTGGTTGGGGTTGTGGGAGCAGTGGCTAAGGTGTCATGAGATAAATTAAGGACAGTTACACCACAACCAACCTTGCTCACTTTCAAAAGGCAACAGCTAATTGGAGGAAAACATCCATCTACACACATGTGATTGCTGTCAAATATACTCTTAGGCTGTGGGGAGGGGGTGCCCTCCTTTTTATCTACAGCATTTACTCCAATTAGCCACAGTCTTATGCCCAGGACTGTTCAGATGCTGCATCTCAGTCCGCTCTTGTGACCCTGTTTTGAAGGAAAGAGCAGACAGGACACCTTGGAGCACTAAGATTATCTTAACAGGCCTCCAAGTATCCAAGCTTTTCCATGCTGTTTGATTTACTGAGGTTGGTCTCTTTTAGTATTATTTTCTCAGTGTAGACGGAGTGAAAGAAGACCCATGCCCCTGAACCTGGTAGCATGGATGGACTGTAGATGTGGGCAACAGTGATGTGCTTTTTCCCTCACAATAACACAGAGACACAGAGGCCCTGAGTCCAACTGTGTAATTGAATGTCATTTACTGAATAATGTAAGTCCCTCTAAAATGAGTCAGAGTCAACCTGAGCAAGGCTCAGTAAAGGACATTAACATCAGATAAAAGTGTGAATGGGTTCAAGTAGAGGGCAGCTGTTCAGCAATGTGAGCATAAAGAGCAAATGTCCCCACCCCCACCCACCAACCCACGCATGGTAGAGAGTGGGTGCCCAGGCCATGGACTCAATCTGTCCAGTCACAGGGGGAGTAGAGCTCTATTGTTGAGATCAACACTTTAGGCTTTCATAGTCTGAACTCATGGCACATTCAAATCATTCACTTCATTCTTCTTGATCTGTGCTGGTGAGGCAACTTCTGGGTGAGCCTGGGCTTCCTACAAGGATTGGCTTCATCTGCTGGTTGAACCCTGCATGTCTGGATGAGAGTTCTTTCTCAGGCTAAATTAATACACTGATGTCTGGCTTAGGTATCATCTGTAGGCTTGGTGTATATGCGACTCCACTCGTGAGTCAGGACATTCTTGCTGTGGTAACACCATTGAGTTCAGTCCCATGGCAGATACTGGAGCTGTCCCTAATCCCTTTGTCCTCCCTTAGCAACTCTTCTTTAATAGCACCCAGCTTCCTAGTAAGCCTCCAGGTTGCATTTCTGTCATTTGGTCCATTCTTAGAACAAGCACACATGGAGTTGATGTGATCTGCACAAATGGCCAGTTTCCATCCAAACCAGAGCCATTCCCACTACACACAATTGAGTTTTTATTGAATGACTCAATGGATAATGAAAGAAAACTAATAGACAAGCTGCCTTCCTGTGAAGCATCGAGGTGTATAATCATGTTTGAAAATATAGCTCACCATATGATTTAGTTCATTTTAATTCAAATTAGGTAAACACAAAGGGAAAATGATGGCAATGATCTCATAGTGTAGCCTCAAAATAGGAGTACTCAGACTAATTCAGAACCATACCTCCAGGAGAAAGACGCTATTTCATGATAAAAGTAATATACAATGTCTGGTGACCTTTTATATGTATTCACTTTCTCTCCTTGTCCCTCTTTTGTAATTCCAACTTTTACAGCCAAATACATAATGCGAAACAAGAAAAACAAAATGAATCATTTTGATATGTTGGATTTTATTACTTATTAAAATTGTATGAAGAGCACAAATGCATGAGTTAGAAAACACAAGGCAGACGTGGGTATTAAAATAGACATATAAAAGCAATCTGAGTCACAAAACAAAAATTCCATTCTGTGAATCAAAATAACAAGATACTTTGCTTACTGTAACTGTGTTATTCCAATATGTTAAGTCTTTTGATTAGGAATACAGTACAAGCACTTCTTGCCGCAATTCACTAATAGATCAGACTTGGTCTCAATGAATGCTAGATGCATCATTCCTTTATCTTACCAGCCACAGGCAGGCCACTGAATGTATATAGATGTGGGGCAGTGTCTGTGAGGTATTACAATAAATAAATGCTTTATTAGCCTTTCAGTGAAGTCAGCAGTGGATGTCACCATTTCAACCTTCAATAGGGAGACCCCATCTCCAGTCCTTTTTTTCCTCAGGTGACTTTCAATGAGGGTTTTTCACGCTAGAAAAGACAGAACACAAAATATTTGAGATGTAGTGTAAAGGCAAAATGCCACATTGCCTTATGTTTTTATAATAATTTCTATGTGCTGAAGAAGAGCTGTGTTAGAGACACTTGAAGGACCCTGGTTGTGGCCACACAGAATCTATTTAAGGCATTTTAGAAGAGGATCTGCTATTCACATGCTCACACTGTTGCTTCACGTCAACCACTGCTGTGGAAAGAAGGGGCCGCAGCGTGTCGGGTGCTTCTGCTGCGGGCACAGGGCCTCCACCCACCACGACTCCGGCCGCCTCTGCTTCTCCACGACTCCGAGTCCACCCACGACTTCTCCCTTCTGTGACTAAACAATTAGACAGAGTCACTGCTGCTACAGTTGACTTCTGTTGATTTGCTTGTGTCTCTGAGGATGAACTATTTCCTGTGATGACCTGAAGGGATTCACCCACGTGCCCACCTTGAGGCCCAGCACGAGCTGCTGCTCTGACAATCATGTCCTTCATCTCTGAGGCTCCAGAGCACTTGAGAGACATCCCAGTGCAGGGCTGGAGCGGACCCTGGAGCCACACTGGGCGGGCCTGAGTCCCAGCTCTGCCACTTGCTCACTGTGTGACCTTGGACAAGTTACTCACCCACTCTAGTCTCACTCACTTCAGGTATAAATGGAGACAATAACAGGACCACATCTCACAGGACTGCGACCCCACAGCTCACTAAGTTAGGGTTTGTGGATAAACAACATCTGACACGGAGACATTCTGACTAAGTCAACAATAATGAACTCAGGCTCCTCCTTTAGAAATCTGGGACTCTGAGGTATTTTTTTTACTTCACAAATTTATACTATGCACAAAATGTTAAGAAATGTTATCTTAATAAAACATGACTGATAAATTCATGTAAATAGGACAAATTTTGCCATTCACTCACACTCAAATTCTTTGAATTTTACTCGGAATCTACTCAAAGAAAATGCTCCATGTTTAACTAAGGTGTTGTTACGGTTTTATTTTCATACACGTACTTTGACTAACGTAGTACTCATAGTTCTAAAAGTAGTTTTTTGCTGTCCTGCTTTTCATCAGCTTCTTCAGATCTTACACAGTGGGGAAGGGGAAAAAGCATCGCATTCCAGTAAAGTGAGAAACTATTTATTCAAAATTACGACATACATGTACCACATTTTAAATGAGAGATACACTTGTTTAATCCTCAAGAGACTTAGGTTAACAGAATTTTAACTGTAAAATAAAGTTTTACTTTATTTCTTGTAGGAGGAAAGCTCTTAGAATAGAATCTATCATTGGCAGTAATCTGTCGAAATGGGTTTCACTTATGTACTTCTAAAAATATTCCTATAGACTAAGAATTATCACCCACTGCTGTTCCTTCTCCACCTCTTTGCTGACAAGCTTGCATATGTTTCCCCAGTGCAAATAACTTTGATTGATAATTTAATCTACATATTTTCAGAATTGTTGTCAGCAAATTCTCTTTTTGAAATGCAACTATAAAACTATAAAACTGGACAAGAAGATCAAAACCAACCATTTCAGCACTCAGGGAAGGACCAAAGGCGTACAACAATCTGAGAAGAAGCGCTTCTGCTTGAAAAACAGCGGAATTCGAGCAACAACAGTGGTGCTCTTGCCTGGAGCTGCTCTAATTCTTTTCCCACCTCCCAACACCCAGTTCGATTGGCATGAAGCTTCTTCCCATTTAGGGCAAGCCATGAAGACTGGCAGAAAAATTACTCAGTTAAAATGAGCTCACTTAATTTGGAGTGAGGAGTGACGTAATGGTGAACTGACAAACTCAGTGGTATGTAAGCGGGAAGGGCCAGAGGCTCTGCCAGTTTGAAGTTGTGGTCATGGCTGCAGCAAGTATATGCTTTGAAGCTGTGTGCGTACTTAGCATAGACACAAAAGAGCCCAAGCTAGCCAAACACTTCTTGTCAACCCTACGGCTGTGAGCACTTGTAGAGGAGACATGAAAGGACTCAGCAAATGTACAAACTGAGGAAGACTCAAAATGGCTTGAAATTTGAATGTGCTATGCAATTCATACACATATCCATCTGGCAGAGGATGGGAGTCTTAATCAAGGTGCTTGAGCACAATCTCCATCCAATCACTGGCCACCACTAAGTATGCAGACACAGGCGGGAACCCTAGGGAGCTGAGATTAAAAATAAGTGAATTAGTAATTTAAAAAAAAGAAAAAAGCTGAGAAAGGACATCAGCAGACACACAGCACAGAGGACATGAATTTTCAGATTTAGCTCACACAATTATCCAAGCGAACAAACAGCAAAAACAGCAACTTTATGGGGGAAAAATCAGAATCTAGAGTTGCTACGATCTATGTTCAGCAAAATATTTCTTGAAAAAAGTTAGAAGACATTCAATCAGAAAAGGGTGACTAGTCTTAGGAGAAAAAATAAAGCAAAACTCACAACTTAATATAAACTCTTTCTGACTGTATCCAGTTATTTTTTACCAGTCAAAGATTTCAAAGCAGTTATTATAAATATGTTCAAGAAATATAGAAAACTATGTTTTAAGAATTACAGGAAAATATAACAACAAATCAACAAAAAGATTCTCAAGGATGCAGAAATTACAAAATGAACGAATAAAAGGATAAAATCTAGAATACAAAAGTACAATAACTGAAGTAAAATATTCACTAGAGGGGGTTAAGAGAATATTCAAGTAATCAGAAGACAAGATCTGTAAATTTGAAAGCACAGTAATATAACTTATCCAATTTGAATAACAGAAACCTATGAAAAATTGAATAAAGCTCAGAGACCTATGAGATAACATCAAGCATATCGACCTTCATGTAATGGGACGCTCAGAGTGGAAGAATGAAAAAAAGTGAATCAGGAAACATGTTTGAAGAAATAATGGCCAAAACTCCCCAAATTTGTTGAAAAATATTAATCTACACATCTAATAAGCTAAACATTGATTAGGATATATACAAAGATATTCACAAGTAGAAACATCATAGGCAACATGCTGAAAACCAAGGAATGCATGAAAACGCAATACGCCAAAATTTCTAAGATGTTGCTCAAGCAATGCTGAGGAAGAAATTTATGGCTTTAAATGCCTATATCAGAAAAGAAGAAAGATCTAAAGTGAGTCTTGAAAATAAAGAGAAAGCTAAATCCAACCCAAGCAGAATAAAGGAAATAAAAAAAAATAAGAATGCAAATAATTGAAATGGAAAACAGAAAAACAGGAGAGAAAAATCCATGAAGACAACAACAGTCAGTTCTTTGAAAACATTAATAAATTTGACAACACTCAAGCGAGCAACACCAAGACGAAATGAGAGGAGACACAAATTACCAAAATCAAGTATAAAAGGAAGTACATCACCACCACATCTGCAGAAATTCAAGAGAATACTACAAACAGTTTATGTCAGCAAACTAGATAATTTAGACAAATGGGTGAATTCCTAGAAAGACACAAATTACCAAAACAGATTTAAGAATAAGTAAAACAACTTTGAATACACCTATGTACAATAAGTAAATTAGTAATTCGAAATCTTCTCACAAAGAAAATCTCTGGCCCAGATGGTTTCATTGGGGAAGCTATTGAACATTTGAAGAAGGAATAATATTGATCTTTCACAAAAAGGATTCATTCAGAAAACAGAGGAGTTGGGAACACTCCCCAGTGTGTTCCGTGAGGCGAGTATCACTCTGATATCAAAGCCAGAGATGTAAGAAGTTCACCAACCAGTAGGCACAAAATCATGGCATAGGTAGAAGAATTCTCCAGTAAATATTAGAAAATCAAATCTAGAAACATACATAATCGATTATAAATATGATCGAGTGAGATTTGTCCTAGAAGTAAACAGTTTATTTAATATCCAAAAATCAATTAATATCATACACTATATTAACTAAATCTAGGACAAAAATGACATGATCATCTCAATAGATACATACGAATCGTTTGAAAAACTCAATGCCGGTTAGTGATAAAAACTCTCCACACACTAGGAATAAAATGGGTAAAGGGCATCTGTGAAAACCCACAGCTATAATCACACTTCATGTTGAAAGACTGAATGCTTTTCCCCAAAGACCAGGAAGAAGACAAGGACGTCTGCTCTCACCACTTCTATTCAACAGCGTATTGGAGGATCTAGGCGGTGCAACAAGAAAAAGACGAAATTAAACATACTCAGTAGATTGAAAAGGAAAAGTTCAAGCACTCATTATCCACAGATGACATGACTTCGTATGTAGAATATTCCATGGGATCCACACACATAAAACCAAAACTAAAACTAATAAACAAGTTTAGCAAAGTCACAAGCTATATATATACACAATATACAGAATATCAAGTGTGTTTCTATATACTAGCAATGAACAATTTGGAAATGGAGGTAAAAAAACCATTACATTCACAATAGGGCCAAAAAGAGTGAAATACCCAGGAATTAATTTAACAAAAGAAGAGCAAATCTTGGATGCTGACAACTACAAAACAATGCAGAGAAAAATTAAAGAATATCTAAATAAATGCATAGAAAGTGTCTGAAATGGATTAGAAGTTTCAGTATTGTCATGATAACAATTCTTCCCAATTTGATCTATAAATTGAATGCAGCAGGATTTTAGGGGAAAAATTATCAAGCTCCTCCTAAAATTTACATGAAAACACAAATAGCTAGAATAGCCAAAATGATCTGACAAAGTTGGAGGACCATTATGGTCACCCTGCAAAAGCAGTGGGGGGAGGGAGCCCCTAAATGAGACTTGGATGTTGAGACTGACGATGCCACACACCCCAGAGGGTCTGACAAGATTCATTACTTACAGAGTTGAGGGCTCAGGGGCCAACAGGGGAGGCCTTTAAGCAAGGCCTTACAGAACCTGATTTCAAAGATACACAAAAATAAAATCACAGTCATCAGGCCAGTGTGGTCCTGCGGCAAGGAGACCACGAGGGGCACCAAAGAGAACTGAGAGTCCAGAAATAAACCCTTGTTTTATGGTCAATTGATTTTTGAGAAACGTGCTAAATTAATTCAAGGGGGGAAAGGATAGTCTTTTCAGCAAATGGCCCTGCCTCAAAACAATGAATTTAGTTCCTTAAACCTCCTCCATACACAAAAACTCACCCAAAATAACTCAGAGGGAGTCCTAGCAGGTGGTCTAAGTAATTAAATGCAATAAATATACTGTACTTTTTAAGCAGGAAGCAGGGAGCTGAAAAGTAATGAGTAGTATAACTACATCACATTTTGTATTCAAGGGCAACGGCCCATGAGGACAGAAGTTAACCCCTGAATCACAACCAGTTTACTTAAGGCACAGGCCCTGGAGACTGGCAGACTTGGTTCAAATTCTTGGTGTGCTCTTTATTAGCTAGATAACCATGGATTAAGTCACTTAACCTCCCTAATCCTTTGTTGCATCTGCAAAATGGGGCTCAGTAACACCTACTTTATGCTTGCATGGAAGGAATGACTATGTACAATGTTTGACTTCACTAAAGGGTATTTGTTATCATTTCATGGATCGACGATTTGTTACGACTTACAAAATTAACTTTTAAAAAAGATTAACTCAATTCAAAAATCCTAGAAGAAACTTCTACTACCTTTTGAGGTCTGCCACTATTAATTGAATGACTGCTCTTCAAGAATATTTTCAGCTCTTTGCTTACTGGCAGGTGAGAGTTATTCTTGAGTTTCTGCAAACTTTCTGACATTTTATTCATGGTCCTTACACTTTATAGTTTAAAAAGAAATTCTGTATATATATACTGAATTCTATTTATATTGAATGGATGGTGGCACAGGTTTTGGAATTTCTTAGAGTTGGTTTGAATCTAGGCTCCATAGCCTACTTCTTAAGTGATCTGACCAGGTGAAACTTTATAAGATTCCGATGAGCTCATCTTTCAAATGGGGTTGGTTATAACTACTGTGAAGTATTATTATAAAGATTAAATTGTTATAAGAATTATTGTACTTAAGATGGACTTAGACAGCATATATTTTAAAAAGAAACAGCTTGACACAATCCCTGGCATGTGGTGGATGATGAATCCAGAGGAAGCCGTATTATTCCCACTTACAGAGACTTTCCCAGGACACATCCTCTGGGTGGCAGTGCTTGGACTCAAGCTGTCATCCTTTTTCAAAGCAATAGATCCTCACAGAGAGTGACAAGGTCTCACATGAAACTCTCCAAAGTGTCCTTTTTGGCAGCTCCATCCTGAGAAGGACCATCTCCCCTCAGCTCACGGTATCAGATTACATCATTGGCTGATAAGGGAGCTGGATTCCCAGGCTGAGTCCATGACTGGATCATTCACAGGGAAAGGAACTCTGGAAGGCTGGCACTGCATGGAGCGGATCAGAACCTGGAGTTCCCTGAAGACCGCACGCACCTGGCAGCCACAGAGCCTGTGGGAAGAGCAGGCAGGATGCGAAGCTTTGGTTGAGGTTTCTGGGCTACATTCAGCTTCCCTGGAAGCTGTGCCTGCCCAGCCCTGCCCCAGCACTGGCAGGAGATGCTGCTGCTGTCTGGGAAGCTGCAGGGCGGCACAGAGCAGCACAGGGCCCGGGGACAGGAACCGGGCCCCTTTGTCCACCTAGTGTGGCTTCCTCTCTCCTCCACTGTCAACTCCTATTTTAGTTCCCTGCAATGAGGATGATGTGCATTAGAGTCACTGCTTCCCATCCATGTCCCAGCCCAGACTGACTGTATGAAGATGTTGTTTACTGAAAGCTGCTGTTAATCTTCTACGGAAAGAACACAGATTGTATAATTCAGCATGGTGCAAAAAAGACCAGGTAGCCTTCTACTTTGCTGTACACAGGATCACCAGGAGTTAGTGTTGGCTCCAAGGTACCAACAACAAATGTATCTACCTCTCTGTCTACCTATCTACCTATCTGTCTGTCTATCTATCTATCTATATATCTATGTATCTACCTACCTACCTACCAACCTATCCTATTCCATAAAAATTCTGTATCACAAAGCCCCAAAACTTAGTGGCTTAAAACAAAATCACTTATTAATTCTCACAGTCTCATTGATCGGCTAGGCTGTTCTGCTGATCTGGGTCAGGCCCAGCTGATCTCAGTAGGACTCGGTCATATGCTGGTCAGCTGATGGGTTAGCTGGTCGAGGCGGCCTGGGTGGAATGAATCAGCTCTGTTCCACGTACTATTTCATCCTCCAGGAGGCCAGCCTGGATTTGTTCTCACAACAATGGTGTGGATCCAAGAGAGCTTGCTGAAGTGCATTAGGCCTCGTGAGGTCTAGATTCAGAACTGGAACCCAATACCTTTCTCTTATTCCAAAATGGGGAAATAAAATACACCTCTTGATTGAACAGAAGTGAATTCACAATGCAAGGCGTGAGCTCCAGGCTAGAAAATTTGCACAGAGCACATTTGGCCCTGCGTCTCTCATTGAATGCAACTATAACCCCTGACTCTGAGGTCTCTGAGCATGGAGAGAATCCTAGCGTCTTTATCCTCTCCCTGCTTGGTCCAGAAGGCAGACACAGTTGCAGGAAATGCACAGCAGAGCAAGTATGCTAAAGCCCTGCTTATCTGACAAGAGGATGGGAAGAGGGACCCCTGTGAATTGGAAAGTGTTGTAGAGATTGCAGAGAGGAGAGATTTTAAGAAAGAAATCTCACACAATAGTGTTTGAACAACTGGGTTTACCCCCTAGCTGCACAGGCATAGATATGACCCTAAACAGCCTACCATTGGCTTTGAAAACTGATCAAGGGGTAAACCATGGCCCGGGTCCTAGACTGGCCACTGGGTGGTGCTCACACAGGGCGGATCTGAGTAGCGCTGCTAAGGCTTTGAAAGCTGTGCTGATGGGAACTGCCCACCAAAAGCAGGTGGGAACTTGCAACCCCTAACTGGGTCAATTATCTGAGAAACAAAACACTCAGCATTCCCTATGGGGAATGTACACACTGCCTAGAGCCCCTAACATAACATTCAAAATGTGCAGGATACAATCCAAAATTACTCAATATATGGAGAACCAGAGAAATCTCACTATCTCAAAATGAAAAACCCAGTTACCAGATGCCAACCATGAAATGTCATAGATGTTGGAATAAGGGAGAATTTAAAGTAGGTGTTTTGACCATGGGAAGAAATGGAAAGAGAGGTAGAGATAGAGATAGAATGTAACATAGATAAGAGAGATAGAAAAAGAGAAAGAAGAGTAGTAGAGATAGGCAGATAGAGAGATACAGAGGGAGAGATATAGAGAGATAAGCAGAGAGATAGTAAGAAAGAAGAGAGATAAAGAGAAATAGAGAAGGAGAAGGAGACAGAGCTGGAAAGGGAGACAGAGAGAAAAGCAGAGAGGGATGGAGAACAACAGGAAACAGAAAAAGAAAGGGTGTGGACCTAGAGATCAAGCGATGGAGGGAGGGAGGGACCGGCCCAGTGGCCCAGTGGTTAAGTTTGCATGTTCCACTTCTCAGTGACCCGGGGTTCGCTGGTTCAGATCCCGGGTGCGGACATGGCACTGCTTCGCAAGCTATGCTGTGGTAGGCATCCCACATATAAAGTTGAGGAAGATGGGTACGGATGTTAGCTCAGCGCCAGGCTTCCTCAGCAAAAAGAGCAGGATTGGCAGTAGTTATCTCAGGGCTAATCGTCCTTAAAAAAAATAAAGAGGTGAGGACATGAAGAGTGATGGAGACAGCAAGGGGGAGACAGAGACATAGAATGGTGGAGTGAGAGCCAGTGCAAGAGGCAGAGCTGCACAGCCATTGATGGTGGTCATCTAGTCCAAGACATCGTTAGGGTTGCAGGATGGTAATTTCCTAATTTAATACTTCTCCTCCATGTATGGTTGTAATACATCCATAAAGAAGAACTTTCATTCATAAGCTTGTGGTATCCTGAAGTACAATTTGTAGAGAAATGCAAAGGTAATATCTTTTCTTTCTTTATTTCTGTTTTTTTTGTTTTGTTTTGTTTCTGTTCTCTTAGTGAGAAGTGGTATTTGATGCCACACTATGGATGGGAAGAGAGCTCATTACTTCTGGTTTGTTATTGCTTCCTATTTTTCAGTAGATAGCTACCAAAATAAGTACTTTAGGAAAAAAAAGATTCAAATTATAGATCATAAGGTTTTTACTAAACTTCAAAATTTTATATTTGTATTTTCCTTCATACTGAAATCTTGACTCTGTTAGGAATCAAGTTAGGTATCATCATAAATTTATAAAAACATAAATATAAAAATCTTGTAACAACCACTAACAACAGATAATGCAATTTAAGATTTCTTTTTCCTCTTTCTTTCTCCCCTCCATCCTTCCTTCCTCCCTTTCTCTCTCTCTCTCTCAGGATACATTATGTTCTATGAATATATTCTGGTGCCAACAGTGCCCTTTTTTCATTACTTTAGCTCTATATTTCCTTTTAAATTCTGGTGGGGTAGTTTTATTTTATTACTGTTTTAAGAATATTCTATTGACTCTAGTGTGAAGGCATTTTCTCCTCTCTTAGCTGTAAACCATGATTCTGTCCAGCAGGGATGTGCTGGGACTCTGCGGCACTGAACTTGCTTCCTGCTTAGTGACCTGGAATGTTCTATTGCAGAGTTGCTGCTGGGACACCTCATGTCCCTGCATGTGTGGTCCCCGAGGCAGAAGGAAGAGCAGCCCGAGTCCCCTCCCCTCCTCCTTTCCCAGCTGTCTGTTAGGATGGCAGAAACGAACCACCTGAGAGAGAGGCCAGAACAATGATGGAGAGGGGCATTTTTCTACATTCTACTATGAATACTGTAAACATGTGTCCAAACACATTATTAAAAGTGGGGGTGAAATCTCTGTATGTACTATTTCACTTCTCCCATGATTTCACTATTCTTGTTTGATTGCTTATCCACCCATCTGTGAATCCAAGTAAATTGCAGATATGGGTACACTTCCTGAGGGGAGGGCTGCCTGATAAAACACAGGATGCCCATGGAAATCTGAATTGCAAATAAACACATAATTTTTTAGTTTAAGTGTGTCCAAAATATTGACTAGCACTCTTCACTTTTTTCCCCTAAATTTGGCAACCCTATATTGAGCAGATTTATTACTTGAGGATGAACAGAATCCTCTAACAAACTGATTTACTGCATGCACACACACACCCACACACATACATATCGTTTGACTTCCAGGAAAGTCAAATGTAGACGAATATGACCAATGCTAATTTCTGTTTTCTTTCTTTCTTTTCTTTTTTCTTTTTCTTTCTTTCTTTCTTTCTTTCTTATATTTTTGGTGAGGAAGACTGGCCCTGAGCTGACATCTGTGGCAAACTTCCTCTATTTTTTGTATGTGAGTTTCCTCCACAGCATGGCATGAGGAGTGGTGCAGAGGTCTGTGTCCCGGATCCAAACCTCAGGCCACCAAAGAAGAAGGCAGTAAGTTAACCACTACGCCACTGGGCTTGTCTCCCCTAATTTCTTTTACTAAAGCCAGTTCAGTGCTCTCAGCTATGCTGTCGGTGCCTCAAATTTTACTGACTTATGTGAAAGGAAGGCAGTTCAGGATGAGCACACAGAAGCTGCATTGCAGGTCAAGCCCATGGCAACAGCATGAACACTGAACCCTGAGTTGCAGGGAAGTCCCCAGACTCAGGACCGCTGCCTGCACCAGGGAGCACGGAGCTGCATCCATGGCTCTCCTGCCCCCTCCATGGGCTCAGGCTGTCCCTCCCTCTGCTCTGGGCTCTCAGGGCTCCTGGCTCCTCCTCTTCTGCAGAGGGCCTGCTCTCAGCCTGCCCCAGGAGGCTGTCAGGAAATGGGCTGAGCAGAGAGGCAGGGCTCCTCCCCAGGCCTCCCCCAGCCCCACCCCCTCTGGGTCATCAGCTGGGTGGTCTTCTAGGAGAGCCCCTCAGTCACTGCCCGCCTGTGACAGCTGTCCAGAGCTGGCTCTGACTCCCTCCTTGTGTCCTGGGCTCCCTGTCTTTTGAGCCGGACTGGAGTGTGAGAGGGTCTCTGCCCTTCCTGTCGTCTGTCCCTTTCCTTCTAAGGCCCGAGGAGGAAGGCATGCTGTGGGCTCTCACTGTCCTTCTAGCTTTCCTGGCTCCTGGTAAGTGTGCTGCCTCCATGCTCCCAGGATTCTTCTCTTTTTTGGGGGTATTGGGAGGCCATACTGAGGAATTCCTATTAGCTCTTCCTCATTACTTTTTGTTGTTCCCATTGCAGCCACTCAGGTATCTTCCAACTTGGAAGGAACACAGATGTCAGTCACCAGACAGCCTGGATCATCTGTTGTAATCACTTGTGATATTAAACAAAGCAGTGACTATGTCCACTGGTACCGATACCAGGAGGGGATGGCCCCACAACGCCTTCTCTACTACCAGCTCTCTAGCTCAAAGGTTGTGGTGGACTCAGCATTCAGTTCGTGGAAATACCATGCTTCTAAAGACACAGGGAGGACCTATAAACTTTTAATCAAATTTCTGGATGAAAGTGATTCTGCTGTGTATTACTGCGCTGTCTGGGAGAGGCACAGTGATTCAGACTTCCCCCATCCTGCACTGAAAATTTTGCTTGTGGCTGCCAAGAGCAGCCTTGACACCCAGGATAGACCAGCCCCCGCATCCCTTCCTGCCTTGACTTCACTGTGCTCTGATCATAAGAGATCCTGAGCTCAGTGGCCAATTCCCACCCTTATAGCCCACTGGCCTGCCCCCTACTTCAATGAGACATGGCACATTCTGAAAGACCCACCTCCTATCCCCAGGCCTTAGGCAAGCAGTCTGCAGACAGCACATTCTTTCAGCTCTCCTAGTAGCTGGTAGAGTCCATTCAATCTGCTTCTGGGGACAGACAAGTTCTCCTAGAGTTTATGTGTTCGGGGAGACATTTAGGAGAGCATTATGGGAAGGCTAGTGGTACCTAATCATTTATCCAATCATTATCCAGAGAAAATGGCTGGAAAAGGCGCTCCCGCCTTACTCAGGAGAATGAGAAATGACGGAATGAAGACTTTGTGCTTCATGAAGACCTCAGGCTGGTATCCGATTTAGCTTTTGGACAAACTGATATTTCCCTCATCATAACCAACCATGGCACTTTTGAGACAGTGAAAGTGTAGGAATAAAGTGATTATTGTAGAGATGCCAACCATTGTGTTCTACTCACAGCTTCTTTTGAAGTTCAGCCACAGCCAGAACTGTTATGTCCTAAACAAGTGAAGCCAAAATTCCCTTCACCCCTCTTCCAACACTGACACGGCCAAGTCCTAAACTGGAATGAGTCTATCAGTTTTTTTTCCCTAAATAATTAGATTTAAGGGGCATTTGTGGTAAGGAGTCAGACGTGAATGGTACATATTTGAACTCAAAAGTCATATAGGAAAGTGTTGTGGCTACCATATTGGTCCAGGTTTAAGGATGTAAAGTTAATACTGAAGTACACAAATGCCAGATTCACCTATGTATGGTGTCTTGTCTATTGGATGCTCCAACTTTCTGCCAGAACTCTTAGCCTTGGCGCTAGCTTAGAGTTTAAGCTTCTAGAACAGTGTTTCTCAAACTGTGGTCCAGGGACCGCCTGCATCAAAAGCACCTGGGAGGTTTGAACAAAAGTGCAGGTTCTGGGTAACATTCAGCAAAATATGTCAGAATCTTGGGATGAAGGCTAAAAATGAGTAGTTTTCAATGCCCTCTGCACTGGTTTTTATTCAGATTGATTTGTAAGAACTTCTGTCCCAGCCAGAAGAGATAGGGTGACCTGTCTCCCTCTCAAATGGGCAGGTTCCCAGCCTGATATAAGAATGCATTCTAGAAAGGTGCCCCTGGGCTTCCTCCCAACACACAAACCCCTCTGTCTTATCACACCCTGGATGCTGCTGCCCTAACAAGTCATAACATTTCTCCAGGAAAATCCCACCAGAACCACATGTGGAAACTCCAGTCCCTTCTCACTGCTGTGACCCCAGGCAAGAAGAATTCTATGCACAATGAACCAGCTGTAACTTGCTTGCTGCATCAGGGACCAATATTTCAAGTATTTTTCAGCTTTATGAAAGTTTACCCCTTATCTTGAAGCATAAACAGATCCTCATTTATATTTTTCTAATAGTGTTAAGGCTTTGTTCTGCACATTTATTTCTTTGATCTGGTTTGAATTGAATTTTTGTGTATGGGGGTAAGGTAGGAATCCGAATGTGGAGATCCAATTTCTCCCCCAAATTATTGACTAATCCATCATTTCCCCCTCTGTTCTTCATTGCTATCCCTGTGATAACTAAGTTTCCAGAGGCTCACACAGCCCTTCCTGCTCTCTCTCTTCTTTTCACTGTATGTGTCCACTTACATGTTACAGTTTCTCTAAGGAAACATCTAGAGGTGTGGGATGGAGATGGACCTGTAATTTCCTCCTGTCATCCATTCTCCCATTTCTTCAAGATAATTAAAGCCAAGAATTGAAAGAGATTAGTCAGGGAGAGTAGGTAAAATAAGAAGAGAAATCTGTAAAAAGTTACTTTTGGTGGATTGGGAAAAAGTAGTCTGTAAAACACCCTAGGAGAGATGGACTGTAACCTGAACCTTAAACAGAAGCAAACAAACCAGAATGTATAATTCAGGTCCCTGAAGGTGTCAGTACCGCTCTAAGCTGTAGGGTGTGGGTATCTGAACAGATGGAGGCAGACTGATGAACCAAATTCTCCAGCTGGTTGCACAAGTTCTCTGTGGGCCTAATGATATGTAACGCAGCCCAGACCACCCTCCATTCTTCTCACCAACTCTGGCCTGACAACTCACTGTGGTTACTGAGGATTTATTCTGTGACAGGCAGTGGGAGATATGAGAGAGCACCAAGATCATAACATTACTTCATAGCCATCTCTGCATTAGACAGCTCTTCACGGTTGGTGCCATATCATTGCATCTTTATTACATCCAAAGAACTTCTCACAAACTTCTCACGTGATGGGAGCTTCATGAACACTTTTTAGATAAACGAGTCCTCTCGGAGTTCTACGGTGGCCATCTGTACTATGTGGACTGATCTAAGGTGGAGGACCTTGCTCTGCTGTCTTCACATAGAGTGGAGGTGCTAACAGTGGTGAGGACGCTCCTTCACAATGAGTCAGGGGAGCCATGTTCACTGTCCCCAATGGGAGGTTTGACGTGGTGGACTCAGCCAAGCCATAGTGGTCTCGAACTCTTCTCAGTAGGGCATGCAGGCTGCCCTGGAGGAGAGGGCAGTTCATTCAGACATGCTGCTACTCTTCCAAGCATTACCTCTCACAGTCCTTGGAGCTTGTAAGTTGTTTTCCTCCAAATTCCATTAGACAGACATTCTCTAATTTGGTAATTTTCTAAAATTTCTAAGTTTATGCTCATTCCTCTTCTCCTTCCTTTATATTTCAGTGTGTGTATGGTTCAGGTCATCTAGAACAACCTAGACTTTCTAGTACTAAAGAGCTGTCAAAAACAACCAACCTGGAATGTGTGTTATCTGCTGTAACAATTTCTACGATGTCCATATCCTGGTGTCAGGAAAGCCCTGGTCAAGCCCTGCTGCCCCTGCTGCACATTTCATCTGACAACACTGTCAGGATGGAGTCAGGCGTTCCAAGGGGCAAATGTGAGGTAGACAAGATACCTGAAACTTCTACCATCACCATTCACAGTGTAGGGAAAGAAGACTCAGCCACCTACTGTTGTGCCTTCTGGTTGTTGCACAGAGGCAGACGTTAGAGCCATGTCAGTCAGCAAAAGTTCAGTGTTTTTTCATTCACTGTTATGACTTTGGAAAGCACAGTGACCACCTGTATGCTTTTATGCAGCTTTCTAGATAAATGTTCCTGTGGGTCACTGTGTATGGAGTTGCCAAATTCTTTATTTCCTCCAAGAGGAAGCTTTGCACAAGTAATTGCAAATGATCAGCCTGGTCTTTTCCAGAATCTAATCTCTCCCCAACAGGCTTTCCCATGGCACCCATGTTTATTCATCTGGGTCAACCTCCCCGACTTGCTCTATTTTATTTTCTACCAAGATATGTATACCACATCATTTCTGTGCCTTCTTTTGTCTTAGTCAATTTGCATAACATTAGTGTTTTTATGATCCACCTTTCTGCTTTGATTAAAAACTGGTATTAGATTAAATGTCATTCATTCTCCTAGAGACTAAAATCTTACAAACACAGCATGATCTAACCACAAACAGGGCCAACTGCAATGAGAATACATCAGATGCATGCCCCGGAGTGGTGATATTTCATTTTGCACAAAAGTGTTAAACACCGCTACTTCATGAGTCCACATAAAAGTCTACTTTGGCTTGGAGTTTGAGGAGTAGCTCATTTTCTGGCTTAAGGGTCCATTCATCCAACAGTAAGCATTTGACTGACTCCTCAGAACCAGGCACTGTGCACAGCAGACATTTCAAATCTCATCTGCTCTGTCAAGGCTGCAGGTTGCTCCTGCAGAGCCCCTTTCTCCTGATGGGCTGCTGTTATCTGTCTACACATATGGTAAAGCAAAGTGGTTAGGACCCAGGCCTCTGGAATAGAGAGATCCAGATCTGACCTGGGCTCTGACTCTTACTAGCTGTGTGTCTAGCCAATAGCTTTTTTCTTGAAGTTGATTTCTAGTTTCATAGCATTGTGCTTAGAAAAGATGTTTGATACAATTTCAGTCTTCTTAAATTTGTTGAGATTTACCTTGTTTCCCAACATATGGTCTACTTTTGTGAATGTTCCGTTCCATGAGATTTGTATAAAAGATATGATAGATAAAGTACTCCATTTGTGATAGCTTCTTATCTCCATTAGCCTAAGCATGTTCCATTCCTTACCCTGTCTAAGTTATTGTTTTCATGAATTATTCTGTTTTGTGTGTTGAGTTTGTGATTAAAATAAAGTATTTATACTTGTTTTGGATACTTTCCTTCTCTTCATTTTTTATGTTATAATTGTTTTCTAAACTGTTCTGATAGAGAGCTATGATTTTCTGATTTTGTCTATCTATTTATCTCCTTACTCAAGACTTTGTAAACATTTTCCCTTTGGTTTCAGGTGTGAGGGCATCCTTGATCATTTTTGGTAGTAGGGTTCCAGAGGCAATGAACTCCCTCCGTGTTTGTTTATCTGGGAAAGTTTTCATTTCTCTGTTGTATCGAAGCATAGTTTTGCTGGATAGAGTGTTCTTGGCTGGAAGTTTTGGTTTTTCATTATTTTGAATATATCATTCCAATTACTCCTAGTCTACAAGGTTTCTGCTGAGAAATTCACCGAAAGTCTGATAGAGGTTCCTGTGTGGGTTATTCTCTTCTGCCTTGCTGCCCTTAATATTGTCTCTTTGTCATTTACTTATGATAGTTTTACCATTATATGCCTTGGAGAGTCTTTTTGCATTGATGTGATTAGGGGTTCCATTGGCTTCATATACTTGTAAGTCCAGTTCTTTCCCGAATTTTGGGAAGTACTCAGCTATTATTTCTTTGGACAAGCTCTCTACTCCTTTCTCCCTCTCTTTTCCCTCTGGAATATCTATAATCTTTATGTTGCATTTACTAATTGAGTTGGAAATTTATTGAAGAATTTCTTCAGTTTTTTAAAGTCTTAGTTCTCTCTCCTCCTCCATCTGAAGAATTTCTATATTTCTCTCCTCTAAATTACTAATTCTATTCTCTATAAAGTCAGCTCTATTTTTAAGGTTTATAGTTTTTTTTTTCTTTTTGCTTATTATGTTCTTCATCTCCAGAATTTGTGGGGGTTTTTTTTTTATAGTTTCAATTTCTTTTGTGAATAAATTGTTCTGCTCATTTATTTTATTCCTGAATTCATTGAACTGTATTTCTGTGTTTTCCTGTAACTCGTTGAGTTTCTTTATGACAACTGTGTTGAATTTTCTGTCACTTAGATTGTAAATTTCTACTACTTCAGGATTGATTTCAGAGACTTATCATTTTCCTTCTCTGGAATTTAAATGTAGTTCTTCAAGTATTTGTTGAAGTGATCCTTTGCTGGCACATAGTGGTAGTACCAGGTCACAGATCCCAACTGCCACCACTGGCATAAGACAGGAGCTGTGTCTTCTGAAACCTGCAACATGGGATGGAACTTTTTGCAATAGGGATGGTCTATGTTTGCCCTGGTGGCTGCCACCACTTCGTGGGTCAAATACGCATGTGCAGATCATCTGGTGCAGATCTGCTGCCTTGGCTGGGGACTGGCCAAGGTGGTGTGCAACACGGGGGAGGGGGGTGCTTTCTTTCATGAGTGCATGAGACCAGTCTGCACTAACAGGCAGTCTTCCAGGACTGCTGTGCCATGTGTTGGCACCTGCACAATGACTGAGCTTTGCCATTCAGTGGGGTGCGTTCCTGTGGGCCAGGTTACTGTTCCAAAAGAGAAAGGATTCATGCAGGCCTGCCTGCTCCCCTGCGTCCTCTTACAGTCACATGTCAGCTGTGTGAGAGAACCTGTGACTTAGATTGCCACTGCCGGGGAGGGGCAGGGGATCTACTCCTCACCATCTGCAGCTTCCTGGTGATCCAGTAGCCCCACCTGCACATGTATGGAAGCATCTAACTCTCAGACATCCTGTTATACTTTGTACAGAATCTGCTGTTGGTTAATGAATGTCCATTTGGTTGTAAGCTTTGGGGGGAGAGACTAACAGAACAGCTCACTCTGCCATGAGGCTGACCTCACTCCACCAATGGTTTATATATGAGCAATGACTATTTAGAAAATGGAAATAAAAGAACAATTACATTCACAATAGGACCAAAAAGAATAAACTACTTAGCAATTAATTTAGCAAAAGGAGAACAACAATTGTATGCTGAAAATTATAAAACAATGCAGAGAAAAACTAAAGAATATGTAAATAAATAAATGTAGGGAGAGTCCATGTTCATGAATTGGAAGAGTCATTATTGTCATGATGGCTATTCTTTCCAAACTGGTCTATAAATTCAATGCAGCAGACTTTTGGTGCAAAAATTGACAAGCTCATCCTAAAGTCTACAAGAAAACACTAAAGTCCTAGAACAGACAAAATAATTTTGACAATGATCAAAGTTGGAGGATTCTTATGGTGATTCTGTAAAACGAGCTGGGGCATGGAGCCCCCCAAATGTGATTTGTAACTTGAGACTGATGATGCCACACACACACCAGAGGGTCTGACAAGGTTTATTACTGACTAAATTGAAGTCTCAAGGGACAGCAAGGCAAGGCTTTCAAGAAAGGTCTTATAGTACCTGATTTCAAAGTTACTTAAAAATAAAATCACAGTAGTCAAGCCAGTGTGATCCTGGGGCAAGGAGAGCACACAGGTCAATGGAGAGAATTGCGAGTCCAGAAATAAACCCTAATATGTATGGTTAACAGATTTTTCAAAAGCTGGTGACTTAATTCAACAGTGAAATTTAGTCTTTGCAACAAATGGTGAGGCCTCAAAAGAATGAAGTTAGTTCCTTATCTCCTCCATACACGAAGATGAATTGCAAATACCCAGGAGAGGTGAAAGAAAGAAGTGCAAGTATCCAAATGCCATCAAAATACTGTACATTTTAAGAAGGAAGCATGGAATTGAAAACAAATAGGAAGTATAACAATATCAAATGCAAATTTTACATTCAAATGCAATGTCCCAATGAGGACAGAGGTTAATCCTTGAATCACAAACAGCCAAGCAGCTTACTTAGGACACAGGCCCTGGAGACTGGCAGAGTTGGTTCAAAGTCTTACTGGGCTCTTTATTAGCTAGGCAACCAGGATTTAAGTTACTTAACCTTCCTGAGACTCTTTCCTCTGCAAAATGGCAATAAGTTATATCTACTTAGTACTTGCAAGGAAGGAGTGTGTATGTCCAATGTTTAATATTCAATGCAAGTCATCCCTTATCCTTTCACCAATAAATGACTTCTGTTATGACTTAAATTTTTTTACAAAAGGTGATCCACTTTTAACTCAAAAGTGCTAGAAGAATTTTCTACTATCTTTTGAGATACACCACCATTAATAGAATGATTGCTCTTCAAGAATATCTTCTGTTCTGTGCTTGCAGGCATGTGAGAGTTATTCTTCAGTTTCTGGAAACTTTCTGAAATTTTCTTCATGGTCCCTTACACTTCACAGTTTATAAAGAAATGCTCTCTGTATTTAATTGTGTATATATTGAATGGATGGTGGCATAGGTTTTGGAAATTTGTAGAATTGTCTCTGAATCCAGGTGTCATGGCCCACTTTTTAAGTGACCCTGAGCAGGTGAAACCTTTTAAGATTCAGATGGTCTCACCTGTCAAATGTGGTGGATTATAACTACTTTGAAGTATTATTATAAGAATTAAGTTGTACCTAAGACTGACTTATATAGCATTCATGTTAAAATCAGACAACTTGGTACAATCCCTGGCACGTGGTGGATGATGAATCCGGAGAAAACGGTATTATTGCCACTTACAGAGACTTTCCCAGGACATATCCTCTGAGTGGCAGTGATTGGACTCCAGCTGTCATTCTCTCTTTTTCAAAGAAATATATCCTCACAGAATACAAGCTGTCACATCAAACTCTCCAAAGTGAACATTTTGGCAGCACTGTCCTGAAAAGTATCATCTCCCCTGAGCTCACTGTACCGGTTTACATCATCTTTGTCCAGGCAGCTTGGTTCTCAGGCTGAGCCACATGACTGGACCGTTCACGGGAAGAGGCACTCCGGAAGGCTGGCACTGCTTGGAGTGGATCAGAGCCTTGAGTTCCCTGAAGACCTCATGCACCTGACAGCCACAGAGCCCGTGGGAAGAGCAGGCAGGGTGTGAAGCTTTGGTTGAGGTTTCTGGGCTACAGTCAGCTTCCCTGGAAACTGTGCCTGCCCAGCCCTGCCCCAGCACAGGCAGGAGATGCTGCTGCTGTCTGGGAAGCTGCAGGGCGGCACAGAGCAGCACAGGGCCCAGGGACAGGAAGCGGGCCCCTTTGTCCACCTAGTGTGGCTTCCTCTCTCCTCCACTGTCAACTCATCTGTTACTCCTTCATGATGAGGAATGATTTACATTAGAGTCACTGCTTCCTATCCATGTCCCAGCCCAGACTGACTGTACGAAAATGTAGTTCACCGACAGCTTCTTTTAATCTTCTATGGAAAGAACACACATTATATAATTCAGTTTCACTGACATTCTTATAAGAATCTTTCAAAAACACAAATGCTAATTTATCCCGTAATCATACGTTACATGCACAGGCTTTGCTCCAAATGCTCTTGATACAGAGATGTGTGCCCTTGTAAAGCTCATTAGACACAGTATTGATGTGCCTCACTGGGGTCAGCAAAGGATATAAAGAGGTGAGACCCCTGTTCAGATGTCAGGTAATCATAGGAAACTATAATAATTCATGACAAATAGACTATTTCCCATATTTCTGCTAGAAGACGCCTCACATCCAACTGAAATAGAAATATCAGCAATAATGTTTGCTAGACCCTAATCCCTAAGGTGGTAATTTTTTGACAGCTCTTCTATCATCACCATAAAAATTCTGATCTCTTGACACGTGACACCTGCAATTAACAGGAGAAGAAGAATAAGTAACCTTACATTTGTGAGCTTGGACTCATTCTGTGTGAACTGTGTGTGACTCCTTTATGGACCCATCATAGTGAGCTGCCCAGACCCATTGCCTACATACCACAGGCTCCCAGGAGACCAGAGAAGAGAAAAAGACAGAATAAAATGGAGAGAAGGAGGAAGGAGATCAATATGAGAGAGGGAGGAAACTATAGACACTGACAGAATTGAAATTAGTAATAAAAACCTAGAGAAAGAGGCACACAGAACAGAGTGGGAGTAAGAAAAGAAGAGAGAATGACTGAGACAGTGGGATACAGAGATAAAAAGAGTTAGTAAGAGAGAGACTTGTACTTATGTCAGTGTACTTTTCTGTGTACTGAGAAGGAGAGAGAAATAATACAGAGAGAAGTAAGATGGAGAAATATGAAGACTGAGAGGGATAGGGACAGAGAAAGAGGGATAGAGAGACGGAAATAGAGAGAGGCAGAGAAGGAGGGAAGATGGATATGGAAAACAAACAAGAGAGCAGAGAGAGATTTTGATATAAACATAGTGAATAGAGAGTGAGAGTGAGAGGTAGACATACAAAGGCAAAGATAGAGAAATAAAGAAAGACAGAGTAAGAGAGATAAAAGATATATGTGGCACAATGAATATGATGGAGTTAGGAATATAGAGATTGACATACAGAAACAAAGGCAAATATTGACAGGGAAAGTTAAACATATATGTGTATTTATATATGTATCGTTACAAATTGGATATTTATATATTGTTACACATTTCTTTACAATCATATGCATATATTTCTAACTTCTTTTTCATTTATATCTATTATTTTTCTACCCTTATCTATCTGTGTATCTATCTATTTATGTATCTTCTCTGTCTCGATCATCTATCCATCTCTATCCTATTGCACAATAATTCTATATAAGAAACACCCCAAAACATAAAGGCTTGAAACAATAATAATTTATTAATTCTCACAGTCCCATGATCAGGTAGGCTGTTCTGTTGATCTGGGCCAGGCTCAGCTCATGTGGACTTGGTCACATGTAGGTCATCTGATGGGTTGGTTGGGGGCTGGCTGGTCAAGGTGGTTTATGCTAGAATGAATCAGCTCTGTTCCACGTGGTCTTTCATCCTCCAGCTGACGAGCTGGGATTTAGTGTCATGACAATGGTGGGGGGCCAAGAGAGCTAGCAGAAGTGCATGAGGCCACTTGAGACCTAGACTCATAACTGGAACCCCGTAACTTCCTTCCATATTCAAAAATGGGGAAATAAACTGCACCTCTCGACTGAGGAGCTGTGAATTCACATTGCAAGGAGTGAGTGCCAGGCTGGAAAATGTGCAGTGAGCAGATTTGACCCTGTGTCTCTCATTGAAAGCAACTATGACGCTTGATTCTGAGCACGGAGATAATCGTGGTGGCTTTTTTCCTCTCTTCATCCTCTCCCTGCTTGGCCCTGTAAGCAGACACAGTTGCAGGAAATGCACAGCAGAGTAAGTATGCTAAAGCGCCACTGATCTGGACAGAGGACAGGAAAGAGGGACCCCTGTGAATTGGAAAGTGTTGTAGAGATAGCAGAGATGAGAGAGTTTAAGGAAGAAATTTCATACAATGGTTTTTGAACAAACGAGTTTGCCCCCTAGCTGCACAGGCATAGACATGACCCTTAACAGCCTACCACTGGCCTTGCAAACTGATCTAGGGATAAACCATGGCCCAGGTCCTAGACTGACCACTGGGAGGCGCTCACGCAGGACAGATCTGAGTAGCACTGCAAAGGCTTTGAAAGCTGCACTGATGGGAACTGCCCCGCAAAAGCAGGTGGGAACTTGCAACCCCTTACTGGGTCAATTGCCTGTAAACAAAACACTCAGCATTCCCCATAGTATGCAAACACTCCCTAGAGCCCCTAACGTAACATTCAAAATGTGCAGGATTCAATCCAATATTACTCAGTATACGGACAATCAGGAAAATCTCAACATCTCACGATGGAAAACCATTAACAGATGCCAGTCCTGAAATGTCACTGATGTTGAGATCACAGAGAATTTGAAGTAGGTGTTATGACCATGGGAGGAAGTGGAAAGAGAAGTGGAAACTGAGACAGACTGTAACATAGATAAGAAAGATATAAATAAAGAAATAGAAAAAGAAAGATAGGTAGTAGAGATAGGTAGAAAGAGAGATTGAGAGGGAGGGAAATAGAGAGAGTTAAGGAGAGAGCTGGTAAGAAAGAAGAGAGAGGAAGAGAAGGGAAGAAAGAGAAGGAGACAGCTGGAAAAGGACATAGAAAAGCAGAGAGGGATGGAGAACAATAGGAAATAGAGAAAAAGAAAGAGTGTGGACATAGAGATGGAGAGATGGAGGGAAATGAAGAGTGATGGAGACAGCAGCGGGGAGACAGAGACCTAATGATGGAGAGAGAGCCAGTGCAGGAGGCAGAGCTGCACAGCCATTGATGGTGGTCGTCTAGTCCGGGACATCGTTAGGGTTGCAGGATGGTAATTTCCTAAGTTTAATAGTTCTCCTGAATTTACTGGTTGTAATACTCCCAGAAGAATGTTCATTCATAAGCTCTGTGATATCCTGAAATACAGTTTGTTCAGAAAAGGCAAGGTAAATATTTGATTCTTATTTATTTCCCTTTTCAGAATAATGAGATTGTGCTTTAGCAATCTCCACAGGTGACATATTAATTTTGAGTTACATCAGTGAGCCTGTGTGTTTTTATATATTATGTCTTTAACATATTTGCATAGCTGTTGCTTTTTTGGTGCTCACATTGTCCTCTCTGTGGCCAGTGAGAGACTCTGTGAGTTGGCTTCTGTGTCCTGTGACATGACCTCCATCATCTCTCACAGCTTGCTTGCTTTTTGAATGACATGAAATGTCATTGACCTTGTCCATCTCCTTCTCAGTCCTTGATTCAGCCATTTCTCAACCGAGCCCTATTCTTTCAGGGAGAGACGGTATTTGATGCCATAGCACAGACCCTGGGAGAGCTCGTTACAGCTGGATGGTTACTGCTTTCTACATTTTTCAGTGGATAGCTAAAAAATAAGTGTTTTTCAGAAACAATGGTTTGAAATTGTAGTCTGTTGGGCTTCAATTAAAATGTCAAAATTTTTTATGTTTTCCTTATACTGTAATCTTCATTTCTAACAGAATCAACATAACCACACTATACCCAGACGATGCCATGTGAGAGTTTTTTACCTTTTTCTTCTCTCTTTCTTTCCCTCTATTTTCAATCCTTCCTTTGTTCATTCCTTCTTTCCATCCTCTCTCTCTCAGGCTATGTTATGTTCCATGATTATATTCTGGCGCCAATAGTGCCCTCTTTTCATTACTGTAGCTCTATCGTTCTTTTTACATTCTGGTGAAGCACTTTTCTTTCATTACTTTTCTTAAGAATTTCTTTCCACTCCAGTGTGACAGCATTTTCTCCTTTCTTGGGTGTAAACCACGATTCTGTCTGCAGGGATGTGCTGGGACTCCGTGGCACTAAGCTTGCTTCCTGCATAGTGACCTGGAAAATTTTCTTGCAGAGCTGCTGCTGTGACATCTCATGTCCCTGCACGTGTGGTCCCCGAGGCAGTAGGAAGAGCAGCCAAGTCCCCTCCTTTCCTCCTTTCCCAGCTGTCTGATGGGCCGAAAAAGTGAATCACCTGAAAGAGAGGCCAGAACAATGATGGAGGGGGCCTTTTTCTACATTCTACTATGACTACTGTAAACATGTGTCCAAATACATTATAAAAGCGAGGGTGAAAATGTGTGCACACACCACTTCAGTTCTCCCATGAATTCACTATTTTTGGTGGATTGCCTATCCACCCATCTAGGAATCTGAGTAAATCACAAATATGGGTTCACTTCCTGAGGGGAGGGCAGCCTAATAAAACACAGGGTGCCCAAGGAAACCTGAATTGCAGAGAAACAATAAATACATTTTTAGTTCAGGTGTGCCCAAAATATTGCATAGCACGCTCACCTTTTTATTTTTTACTATATCTGGCAACCTTATGTGAGGTGGCCTTTCTACTTGAGAAAGAACAGAAATTGTCTAAAAATTGTCCTGTCTCACACACACACAGACAGAGACACTCACACAGACACACACACACCCACACACACATCCATTCAACCTGGAGAAGAGTTAGATGTAGACCAACATAACTGATCTTAATTAAAAACCAAGTTCAGTGCTTGTCAGCTTTGCTGTGGGTGCCTCACAGTTTGCTGACAGCTGTGAAAGGAAGGTGGTTCAGGGTGAGAATACAGAAGCTGCATCGTAGGACAAGCCCATGGCAGCAGCGTGAACACTGAACCCTGAGTTGCAGGGAAGTCCCCAGACTCAGGACAGCTCCCTCCACCAGGGGACATGGAGCTGCATCCATGGCTCTCCTGCCCCCTCCATGGGCTCAGGCTGTCCCTCCCTCTGCTCTGGGCTCTCAGGGCTCCTGGCTCCTCCTCTTCTGCAGAGGGCCTGCTCTCAGCCTGCCCCAGGAGGCTCTCAGGAAATGGGCTGAGCAGAGAGGCAGGGCTCCTCCCCAGACCTCCCCCAGCCCCACCCCCTCTGGGTCATCAGCTGGGTGGTCTTCTAGGAGAGCCCCTCAGTCACTGCCCAACTGTGACAGCTGTGCAGAGCCCGGCTCTGACTCCCTCCTTGTGTCCTGGGCTCCCTGTCTTTTGAGCAGGACTGGAGTGTGAGAGGGTGTCTGCCCCTCCTGTCATCTGTCTCTTTCCTTCTAAGGCCTGAGGAGGAAGCCATGCTGTGGGCTCTCGCCCTCCTTCTAGCTTTCCTGGCTCCTGGTAAGTGTGCTGCCTGGATGATCCTGGGATTTTTCTTTATTTTGGCAGTGGGAGGCCATAGTAAGGAATTATTGTTACCTCTTCCTCATTATTTTGTGTTGTTTCCATTGCAGCCACTCAGGTGTCTTCCAACTTGGAAGGGACACAGATGTCAGTCACCAGGCAAGCTGGGTCATCTGCTGTGATCACTTGTGATATTAAACAAAGCAACGACTATGTCCACTGGTACCGATACCAGGAGGGGACGGCCCCACAACGCCTTCTCTACTACCAGCTCTCCAGCTCAAAGTTTGTGATGGACTCAGGGTTCAGTTCACAGAAATACCATGCTTATGCAGGCACAGGGAAGACCTGTGAACTTTTAATCAAAATTCTAGAAGAAAGTGATTCTGGTGTGTATTACTGTGCTGTCTGGGAGAAGCACAGTGATTCAGATCTCCTCTATCCTGCACAGAAAATTTTGCTTGTGGCTGCCGAGAGCAGCCTTGACACACAGGGTAGACCAGTCCCTGCCTCCCTTCCTGCCCTGACTTCACCATGCTCTGAACAAAGATAGACCTGGGGCTCAGTGCTCAATCCCCAGTCTTTTATACCACGGGCCTCGCCTCTCCCCTATGAGCCGTAGCACTTTCCTAAAGACCCAGCTCCCCTCCCCTGGCCTTAGGGAAGCAGTCTGGCAGACAGGGTATTCTTTCAGCTCTCCTAGGAGCCGTGGGGTCCATTCAGTCTGCTTCTCAGGATAGACAAGGTCACCTAGAGTTGATGTGTTCAGGGAGACATTTATGAAAGTGTGTGCCCACACACCCAATTGAGCAAGCCGTGTGGGAATAGGGTGTGGAGAGAATGAAGAAGAGACCCAGAGACAGCATACAACACATGTAGTTTTATCGGGACTTACGCACAGGGATTGTTCAGGGGTGGTTGACTGGACAGAGCTGTGTACCCCCTACCGGGGGCAGAGAGGGATTAGCTTATATAGGCAATGCGCACAGTCTATGTGTTTGCCAAGTGGGACTGTCCTTGGTACAAGCAGCATTCCCAGGAAGAGCAGGTCATGTGGAAGGGCTCTGTGTTCCTTTAAGATGTGGTGTTCTTTGAGTGAGGTAAGTTAAGATCCAGGTTTGCCAGGCCTTGGATCATTACAAATCCCAGAGCTTTGGTGTCCCACCCAGTAGTGGCCAGAAGGACACATGACTCTTAAAGGGCTCACAGGATGTTGCTCAGTACATGAGACCTTACACTCCAACCCCCGTATGTTCAAGAGTCCCTTATGATCTTATTGTGACATTCTTCCGCAGATCCCCTTGGGTCAGACACCTACAGAAACATAACCATATACCACAACATCAATAGAGAGCACAAGAAGAAATTAACAGCCATAACAAAAAAGCAGAAAGGCCAAAGAACACTTTCCACCATGGTAACCCCGTGGTTGAAGAGAGAAGCAGCTCAATGCATACCAGTAATTCTATAAGTCAGCAATGGTCTGTGCCCAGTCAGCAAAGAGGCTGGCAGACATTGTCCTAAGGAAAAAAAGTACGATGTTTTAAGGGAACTAAAACAGGGAGGTCATGACTGTCCAAAGACACGCCATTGCAGTGTCCTGTGTTAGTATAATACCAGCCTGTGGTTTTAGACTAGGATGGAAAATATCACACTGTTTGTCCAGTTGGTGTGAGCACTGTAGGGCCAGTGACATGAGACAAGGCAGGAAGAATAGCACACCAGAGAGAAAGGATGAAAGTGCCTTGGGGAATTGGAGGCCCTGGATTAGTAAGTTCAGAGGTTTTGTGTGGTCTCCCTGTGATAAAGGGTGTTAATATGATATCTTGCTCTAATGCTGTCCGCCATGGGGCTAAGAGCCCACACCAGCGGGGGCCCCATCTGCCAGTACCAGGGCCAAGTGACCGCATGGGGTCCAGGTAGGGAGTTCTTCCACCAGAGGCAAAATCAAGATTTTCTGAGTGCCTATCTGTGGTTGTAGCTTTTCTTCTCAGTGGGCTCTTGTCTGTAGATGTCCTATCAGGTCCTTGTGTCGACATCTGATACACACTGGGCTGGGCACGTCTTTCATGTTCATTTAGTTGACATACAGCAGTTGTCAGGTGTCTTGTCCGGTGGGCTAGGGTCCTGTCTTCTGTCCTTAATTGTTATTTCAGTGAGCCGTTCGTTCGTTCCACCAGCCCCGTGGCTGTGGGGTTGTATGGCAGGTGGAAATGTCAACGTATGTTCATTTGATCAGCCCATGTCTATACCTGGTGACCACTGAGATGTGTGCCTTGGTCACTGTGGATGTCTGTGGGGACACCATAAGTGGCAAAGAAGTGTTGTAGGTCTCTTATGGTAGTGTTTTGTGTGACCTTCTTGCTGGGGTATGCTTGCAGCAGTCTTGGATATGTGTCCACACAAATAAGGGCATACTGGCAGTAATCAGAGAGGCAAAGGCCCAGTGTAGTCCACCTGCCAGCATTGAGTGGGCTGGTTGCCTCTGGTGATTTGGCCTACATCCTGGGCAATGGCCCTGGCTCTCCGCAAGGAATAAGAAGGTCACACCTGGAAGAACTGTACTATATCAGCATAGAAAAAGGGGAGGCCCCAGGCCTTGGCAATAGCCCATAGGGTCCTTTTTCCTTTATGTCCAGTCTTCTTGTATAGTCACTCCACCCCTCTCTTGGATGGTACTTCTTCCAGGAGATGAATCCTAGCTAACTCATTCACTTGTTGGTTTCCAGGTGATGTTGTTACCTGATGTGCAGAGACATGGTGCACGGTTATTGTCATTCCCTGGATCGACTGCCAGGCATCATCCCAGAACTCTGCCCTCCACAACTGGAGACCATTCAAAGTCCACTTTTGTTGTGCCCATTGGACCATCCACAGGGAGAGCCATTTTAGACGGCACAGCCTATTGGATCAGGCTCTTGAGTCAACACCATCCAGGCGGCATGTAAGTCAGCCCATTGGCTACTGTACCCAGAGCCAGAATCCAACCACACGCTGTTGGTCAAAGGCTGGATGGCCACTGTCATCCACTGGTTGGGGGGAGTTGTCCCTTGCAGAGCCATGCATATACCAGGCCTCTTCTGGAATTGGTCCTTCTCCTTCCTGTGAATTTGACAGGGTTTCAGCCATGGGCACCTCATCCAACAGGGTTGTTTCTTCTGTGGTAGATGTTACTGGTCCTAGAATGGCATGCAGTTCTGCACTTAAGGGACTATTGTGGGTCCCCTCCTGTGTGGTCAGGGTCCCTCACTGTTCTAAGTATTTGTGCCACTTTTTCAGTGTCTGTGTTTGGGCTGTTCCCACATGGGGCTTTTGGAAAACATCCCCCGGCCACTCCGTAATGGGCAGATGGGTATCGACTGCGATTGGCAGGGAACAGGTTATGGGTTCCACCTGCTGGAGGGCCAAGTAAGCAACACACAATTATTGTTCCGGGGTGCTACACCAGTTTTCGGCCCCTTTCCATAACTGGGACTAGAAGCCAAAGGGAACTTGCTTATTGCGTTGCATCTGCCAGAGACCCCATCCGAACCCCTGTGGGTAACTGGAAACATCCAATTCTCATGGATGTCCCTGTGTCAAAACACCCAAAGACTTAGTTTGTTCTATTACTATTTTACCTTGGGTGTAGGCCTCCTGTTGGTGGTCCCCCAGTCCCCGATGACACTCTTTCACACAACTTAGAAAGAGGGCAGAACAGTTGGGCTAAGTGAGGAATGAAATGGTGCCAATAACCTAATAAGCCCAGAAAGGTCTGTAGTTGTTTGTGGGTGTTGGGTGTAGGGAAAGCCTGTATCTTATCTATAACAGCAGTAGGAACCACTTTTGTCTTACCCGACCAGACAACACCCAAGTATTTGACAGATCACCCAGGTCCTTGTAATTTGTTGTCATTCGCTACTCACCTTCATTGGCATAGGTGGTTGACGAGGAAGCTGGAGGCTTCCTGGAGGTCTGCAAAAGACTCAGAGATTAACATGACATCATGAATGTAATGGGTCAGGCCAGCGAAGGCATCCATACCTAGGATGCACTCAGGTATGGGGGCAATATATAACATGTATCATTTTGGCAGGAGACACCCTACCTGCAGCACCAGCAGCACTGGTTTCACCCTAACTGTGCCCCCACCATAACCATCTATGACAGAAATAGGGCCATCAAAATGGGATGCATTTCCATGAATCAGAATGCATTATGCTCCTGTATCTGCTAACACTAAAACCATTATTTCCAAATGTGGCCTCCTGCCCCTCAACATCTGGGCCACCTACAAGGCATTGGGGGAGTGGGTCAGGGTCCCTTGGCCATCTTCCTAGGAATGAGAAGTACTACAGCTCATCTCCAACCCTAACAGCAAAATACCTTCCACACCAGTATCCCAGAGATGCAAAGCCACCTTATGATGCTTACTGGACGTGGCAGCCGCTTAAAACTCTAGAGGCGGGTGCAGAGTGAGGATTGTCAGCCGAGTAGGCAGTGAATGAGTGAGGCTGGAAGCAGGAGTGGCCCAAGAGCTGGCAGCAACCTAGCTGTGGGCCCAGTAGCCCTCAATCCCCTCCACCTGACCTTCTTTCTTCCCCCATGTGGGTGGTGGCTGTTCTCCAGAGGAGGGCAGAGGGCAGCGTGCCTAGGCTGCTTCGTTTCATTACCTGACAACTGGCCTCAATGCCCCTCCAACTGGGCTTGCTTCAGGGGCTTCCAAAGAGGGCCGATTGGCAGGTGCTAAGCAGGTCACTCAGCTGGTGCTACTCCTGGAGTGAGCACTTCCTCCTACAACTGCCTTACTGTTACTTTTCTTTCCATCTCAGCTTCATTGTGAGCTCTCCAACAGTGAGGAGGGGCCATCCCACAGCTGCAGCAATGGCCTGGGCTTCTATCATGCCCAGCACTTCTCCTAGGCCGCTTGCGTTTTGAAGGCATCCTTGTACTCATGCGTTGGGCCTCATCCATCTCGGATGGCAGCAATCAGCCCCCATGTTGAGGACACCAGCCAAGTCGAGATTTCCCCTGCAGATTTCATCTTCCCATTCCCCTATAATTTCAGCACTCATGGGAATTTCCTCCATCTCCTGGCTAGCTCACCATGTGTCTGGCCACACACCCAGTTGAACAAGCGATGAATGGCAGGGTGTGGCGAGAATGAAGAAAAGACCCAGAGATAACGTACGAGACATATAGGTTTACTGGGACTTATGCATAGGGAGTGACCAAGGGCGGCTGGCTGGTGGGAGTTGTGCACTCCCTACCGTGGGCAGCAAGGGGGTTCCTAAGCTAGGCAGGGGCCAAAGGCTAAAGGTTTGGCAAGGGGGACTGTCTTTGGTATAGCCAGTGTACCCAGGACCAGCAGGTCATGTGAAAGGTCTCTGTGTTCCTTTAAGCCTGATGTTCTTGGAGTGAGATTAGTTAAGATCCAGATTGGCCAAGCCCTGGATCATGACAAATCCCAGAGAGTTGACCTCCAGCCCAGGCGGAGCCCAGAAGGACACATGGTTCTTAAAGGGCTCACAGTTTATTGCTGAGAATGTGAGACCATACAGAAAGCAATATGAGAAGGCACTGAATCATTTATCCAATCATGGCACAGAGAAATGCCTGGGAAAGAGGCTCCTGCATTACCTCAAGAGAATGAGAGAAAATGGAATGAAAACTTTGGATTTCACAAAGACCTCAAGCTGGTATCTGATTTATCTCTTGGACAAAGTGATATTTCCCTCACTGGAACCAACCATGGCACTGTTGAGACAGTGAAAGTGTAGGAATAAAGTGATTGTTGTAGAGATGCCAACCATTGAGTTCTACTCACACCTTCTTTTGAAGTTCAGCCTCAGCCAGAACTGCTCTGTCTTAAACAAGTAAAGCCAAAGCTCCTTTCCACCCCTCTCCCAACATTGACATGGCCAACTCTAAACTGGAATGAGTCTATCAGATTATTTTTTCTCAATAATTAGAACTAAAGGATACTTTCAGTGAACAATCAATAAATAGTATATATTTGAACTGAAAAGTTGTATAGGAAAGGGTTCTGGTTGCCATCCTGGGCCAGATTTAAGGCATAAAACTAATACTGAAGCACAGAAATGCCAGATTCACATGTGTATGGTCTCTTGTGTATGGGATCCTCCAACTTTCTGCCAGATCTGTTAACCTTGCCTCTGGCTTAAAGTTTAAGCTCCTAGAACGGTGTTTCTCAAACTGTGGTCCATGGACCACCTGCATCATAAGCACTTGGGAGGTTTGAATAAAAGTGCAGGTTCTGGGTAACATCGAACACAATAAGTCAGAATCTTAGAATGAAGACTGAAAATGTGTAGTTTTCAATGACCTCCACAACCAATTATTATTCAAACTGATTTTTTATTTATTTATTTTTTTATTTTATTTTTTTTAAAGATTTTATTTTTTCCTTTTTCTCCCCAAAGCCCCCTGGTACATAGTTGTGTATTCTTCGTTGTGGGTTCTTCTAGTTGTGGCATGTGGGACGCTGCCTCAGCGTGGTCTGATGAGCAGTGCCATGTCCGCGCCCAGGATTCGAACTAACGAAACACTGGGCCGCCTGCAGCGGAGCGCGTGAACTTAACCACTCGGCCACAGGGCCAGCCCCTATTCAAACTGATTTTTAAGAGCTGGTGTCCTAGCAGTAAAAGATAGAGTGACACAGTCCCTTTGAAATAGACTGGTTCCCACCCTGACAAAGACTGCATCCCAGAAAGGTGCTCATGGGCTCCCTCCCAACACACAAACGCCTCCTCTCTTACCATAGCCTGGATGTGTTAGCCTGGATGCTGCTGCTCTAACAGGTCATCACATTTCTCCATAATTCCACCAGAACCACAAGTGGAAACTCCAGTTCCTTCTCACGTCTGTGACCTCAGGCAAGAAGAATTGTTCACTAAAGGAACCAGCTCTAACTTGCTCTACTGTAGTAGGGACCACATATTTTAACTATTTTCCAGTTTTATAAAAGTTCATTCTTTATCTTGAAGCATAAAAATATTCTCATTTATATTTTTCTAACAGTGTTAAGGCTTTGTTCTGCACATTTATTTCTTTGATCGGTTTTGAATTGAATTTTTGTGTATGGGGATAAGATAGGAAGTTAATGTGGAAGTCCAATTTCTCCCCCAAATTATTGACTAATCCATCATTTCTCCCACTGTCTTTCATCGCCACCCCTGTGATAACTAAGTTTCCAGAGGCTCACACAGCCTTTCCTGCTCTCTCTCTTCTTTTCACTGTATGTGTCCACTTACATGTGACAGTTTCTCTAAGGAAACAGGTAGAGGTGGAGTCACTGTGTATGTACAACTTCACCTTTACAAATGGGGCCAAATTCTGTTTTTGTCTGTTCCTGAGCAAGGAACACGGTATTCTAACAAGTACAGCTATGTAACAATTATTGCCTTTTGGTAAGTAAATTGTCTTGCATTAGTTTTTCAAAGTTTTCTTGGCTTTATCTTATGCATGAATAAAACCTCCATATGTAAATTTATTTACTTATAAAGTAATAAGTTAGATGAACTGTGGTATAAATCCAATGTGTATATTACAAAACACAAAGAGCAAACAATTTAAAAATATGTGATAAAAAGAAATTCAAATACTAGTTCTAACACTTTATTCCCACATACCCATGTGCTGTCGTGCATCTCACTTTGTAAACCACAGCACCACCAACACAAAAGCCTATGCCCTCCCCACGTGATGGGGAGTGCTATGTCCAGGCTGCCGTCTCATTTTATTCTAAACGTTTCCTATTTCTTGACTTACCACATATCCCTAAGACAAATCATACTCAATGTCTTCTTTTTTCTTGAAACCAAGTTCCCACAATCACTCTATACCATACCTTTGTTTCATTCTCTGAATTACTTCTGGGCCAATGACACTTGTGTCTTTTCATGTTCTTTAAAAAGAACTACCCCCAAACCTGACAAATCTTGGGCTTGGTCAGCTCTTTAAAAGAGTCCTACTTGAGCAATGTCCGAGAAGACCAACTTTTATCATCTGTTGACTGAGAAAACTAGTGTGGCCTCATAGAGTTTCGTTATCTTCACTGGTTGTAAACATGAGGTTAATGTTGTGAAAGGGCCTGGCCCCCGCCTGACGTGTCCTGGGTGCTCTGGATGACGTTGTTGAATTTGAAATGACAGGATAACTCCATGAAAGATGCACACACTAGAAAAGAGGGAGGGGTGTCCTGATCCTGCCTCAGCTGCTCATGGTCCTGCAATATTGAAGGAGTCACCTGTGTTTCGGAGCAGTTTCATCATATCTAAAAATGAGAAACATAAAGGCTTCTGATAGGAAGTGTTCCCCTATCATATTTAAGTGTCTAAGCTTCTGTGTTTCCTTAGCAAACCTATTACTTCATTTTAAAAATGGGGTTACTAATTTTGATAAAATATAAATGAATTTTTAAGAAAAATATTTACTCAACACAGTGTTAAAAAGTGTAAATTGGAGATAAAAAAAGAAAATTGTATCTATAATCCTCTCATCAAAATATGTCAATGGTTTTCTTCTTTTTGGTTTTCCAGGCTTGTCCATTTCACTAGTAATTGCCCTCATATGTACATCTGATTCCATATGACTAACATGAAGAAGTCAGATAAGATGAGTTCTCAGATTCTGTGATGGCCAGAACAGCACTGTCCCAGGTCAGACAAAGTTGCCAGGGTCTCAGAGGTTAAATTAAAAGTCCAAACTTCAGCACCTGGATCTCTGCTCACCCCTCTGCCTGAGTCTGATCTGCTCTCCCCACCCCCTGCTCCCAGGCTGGCTGAGCTCAGCTCCGTCAGAGCGGGGTCAGTCCTGGCAGCAGCAGGAAGACCCTGATGAGAGGAAGTCCTGTTCCCTCAAGCAACACCTGCTTCTCTTTTCCTGGAGACCAGGGGGGTCATGACGAGAACTCTCCAGACTCCACATGAGGGCTGAGAGGGAAAGCCCTGGCTGCTCTTTGACTGAGTCCTGAACAAGAGTTTTCCTCTATTGTTTTTTAAACATGCGTCTCTTTTGGACGAGTATAACCTTTCGGTGCCCCTTAGAGAGGAGCACAGACACACTACAGCACAAAAAGAAGTAGAAGAAAGGAGAACAAATGTCACCGGCTAAAATAAATGTCTAAGCCCAAGATGGAGTTGCTCGTGCTCAGGGTGCCCGTCAGGAAACTGAGACTTCAATAACTTTCCTGTCCCCGTAAATGCTGTGCTGGACCAGAAACACAGTCTATCCAGCCAGCCAGTCCCCACCTGCCAAGGATCTGTGATGATTTCCCTGTTGTAAATAATGTCACATACGCAACCCCAGCCAATCATTGTAAGTGATATACTCTTTCTCTGTTCCTTGATTGGCCTGCTGGCCTTCTAAGGAAATACTGACCTCCTGGCTAATCCTGCGTGTTTGCATTGCTCTTCCAGAGGCTCCATAGAGCTCCTCTTGCCCACAATCCCTGGGAAGAGGGCTCCACTGCTCGTTGCTTCAGGCCCTGATATTGGTTCCCCTACATTAACCCCAGCATATATGGGGTTAAAACCAAAATCACCCATCCTTTTTCCGTGCATCTTTAGTTATGTTTATATGTAAATATCCGTTTCTTTAACATTTGTATCCCTGATCTTCACATATGCATGAAACTGGTGTTGAGATTAGAGCACTGACCTGCCCCTGCTTAAGAGACAGAGAAGCTACAAATTGTTAAAACCCAGGTGGCCTCATGCTGAAGTCATGGCTACTTATGGGTCCTTGAAGTTTATCATAGGAAAATTGATGTCCAGAGAATGTCAAGAAATGAAAGCTTCCCAGAATCCTACTCCTCAGCTTCGTGACCCCAGAATCTACCATCCATCACGGAAGCAGACAGCCAAGGACACCCTCCTGCAGACTCCCTTGTCTCCCCACCCATTTCCCTGCACTTAGTCATGTTCCTCACAGCCTTCACAACCCCTTGCCTCCTGTCTTTCAGAGAGATGGATCTGAGTGCTGACTCCTATCTCCCAACTGACATCACCCAAAATAAACTTCTTTCCTTCCCCACAATCTGGCATCAAGTTTTCGGGCCCCTCTTATGACTTAGGTAAACAAATCTGTGTTTGTGTTGGTAACACTGTGAGGCACTGTGCTCCCCAGTCCATAGACTGTATCCCCTTGAATAAGGTCATCAAACTCATTAACATATTGCATTATGTTAATACCCTGAAAAGAGTATTTGGCTGGAGGTTGGAGGGAAGCCTTTATTAAAATCTATGACTGGTTATTGTCAATAGTTGTTGAATCTTTAATTTGAGCAGTAACTGAAAAAAAAGTTATATTAATCCACAGAAAAATAGTATTCAAAGATGACAATGTGAAGTAAAATTTATTTTCATAAAAAAATAGATCATTGTATATTTTTTCCCTTAAAGTAGTATTTTCTCATTGGTGAAAACCTAGGAAATAGAGAAAAATAGAAAGAAAACAGTACACCCAACTTTTCCCTACCCAATTTCTCACCAACTATATTGAGATCTTTCCACCAATCCTTTTGCTATGCAGATGTCACCACAGTTGTCATTTTCTTTTCCGCTTAACATTTTACCACAAATGAGGTGGACATCAGTAGAAGGATTATGTAATAGCCCTGAATATTCTTTTAACAAAGTTTTCTATTGCTTTATACCTGGACAGCAACTCAGCAGCTCAGCACAACTGAAAAGCCTACATCTGGGGACACTTGAGCCTGGAATTTTTGTTACAGCTGAGCAGATCTGACTTTCAGATTTTACTAAAGAAGAGGAGCTCAGGAACAGGGTCTGGTACTAGGTGCCAAAGGACCCATAACTTCCCTCCCCAGGCCAAGTCTCCTTTCCAACTGCTTCCTCCGCTTGGCTACCAGCGAATAATTAGCATAACTAACTAGCATTACTATACCAAGGAGGCCCTGTGTATAGTTAGTATAACTGGAAAGAATCCTTCCTTTCAGTTAAAAGTCAGGGCTACTTCTACTTCTCAAAGGTTCATTTCAGATGCATTCCTCTCCGATCTTTCACAATACTTTCTTACCATTTCAGAGGATATGGTGCTGGAATGGGAGGACCTGGTCCTGCCCCAGAACCTGCTTGCCCCTGATTCAATCTAGGCTTCCTCCTTTGGTTAAGCACACACCTCTGATTCCCCAAAATGGTAATATTCTGTACAATTTCTACTTTATGTGGACCCCGGAGATTGCCTATGGCAACTTGGCAGTGTCAAGATGAAACAATAATCCCACTGTGTCCTGGGCATTTCTATGCATCTGGGACAGGGCTACAGGCTTTGCTCACATCATCCTGTTTACTTTCCAGTAAACAGTTTGCTCTCACTTTTTTTTTCAAGGAAGCTTGGCTCTGATCTAACATCTGTGCCCATCTTCCTCTACTTGGTATGTGGGGTACCTGCCACAGCATGGCTTGATAAGTGGTGTGTAGGTCCATGCCTAGGATCCAAATCGCAGACCCCGGGCCGCTGAAGAGGCGTGTGTGAAATTGACTCCTATGCCTGTGGGCTGGCCCTACTTTCCCTTTTTATGGAAGAGAAAGAGGAGATGACATAATTTGCCCAAGACTCAGAGCTATCACGTTATTTTAGAGCATTAAAAATCTCCTTCAATGGGACCTCTGGGTGAAATGCTCCAGTGCAGCTCAGATGGCAGGCATGTGTTTCTGGCAGGGATTGCTGTTCTGTGCTTGTGCCTCCCTCCGAGGTGAGCAGTACACTCATTGCTCTATTGGTATCTAGTGGGAAAGGAAGCATGAGTTTTGTCTCCAGGCAGACCTGGCTCCACATTTGTATCTCATTCTTTGCAAGTATAGTCAACCTATAAAAACAGAAAACAGTTTAAAAGAAAGGTGTTTATTTGGGATCCAAGAATTGCAATTCAGAGTACAGCTTCAGGTAGAAACCCAAATAGTGTCCTATTTGCAGGAGAGGACTTCAGGGTTTTTATAGGAAAAAGGGAGGAAGGAGAGGTAAGTCGAATGAAAGTAGGGTTCATTGGTGCTAGTTGAGGCAAGGCTAGGATTGTACTTCATAGATTGGTGTGAGATTCATTCATCAGGCAAAAGGCTAGACTTCTACTTCCCTGGTTGGCTAGCAATTCAGTCATCAGCAAAGTCCAACTTCATCTGTTCTTGTAAACAGGATATTTTTGTCTTTAGTGACTGCCTGGAATGCTGGTACTTTGGTCCAGTTTAGAAGATAAAGAAAACAAAACGAGCAAGACAATTCCTCTGACATGGCAGCTCAGCCTCTGTTTCAGTATGACTCCTGTCATGTTGTCTTTCACAGTGTGCAGCTTTGGGAAAATGATTTAGTGTACTTTTGGGTTTTTTTTACTAGCTCCACTTTCCCTATTTCTAAACTCAGTCTGATAATATTTATCCCACAGGGCTATTTTCAGGATTTGGTTAAACAATGAACACAAACCAATTAGTGCATTGCTATAGCGTAATCAATATTCAATCCAAGAACGCCAGCATTGCTGTTATTTTTCCACCTTTTTTTTTTTTTTTTTTTTTTTGCTGTGGAAGATTAACCCTGAGCAATCATCTGTTGTCAATCTTCCCCACTTTGTTTTTTTTTTTTTCCCTTGAGGAAGATTATCCCTGAGCTAACATCCACGCCAGTCTTCCTGTTTTGTATGTGTGTCGTTGGCACAGCATGGCTGATGAGTGGTGTAGGTCCCCACCCAGGATCTGAGCCCTAGAACTCAGATCACCAAAGTGAAGCCACAGAACTTAGCCACTATGCCATGGGGTCAGCCCCCTCCAGCAACATTCTCTAGGCTTCTCAGAACTATCATCATTCATCGTCCCTCCTTTCACCTTGTGGTCAGAATTCTGTCTCTTCTCTCTCAGACCCTTCCCTCCCTCATTTCTCACCAGTCACCTCCTTGTGCCCCCAGGGAAGCAGCACCGTAGGGCCCTAAACTGGCCTTCACCACCCACCAAGGCATGGATCCTCTCACAAGGTAACTCTTCGATTCTCCCCACCAGGGCAGGACACAGGGACATGCTGGGCTCCATGTCCTGCTGCGGGCCCTACCGCTCCCAGTAAATCTGGCCCCCTTTCCAGTTGCAGGGTGCACAGGAAGGGTCTCAGCCCCTTGCTGCCCCTGTTTTACTGATGTCTCCCTAGCAGGTGCTGGTCAGTGTGCAGGAGCTGGCCACAGGGGTGGGGGTGAATGGTCACCCTGGCTCAGCTTGGCCATCTTGCCATGCATGGCCCACATCACGATCAGCTACATCCACTCTGTACCACCACCAGTGGAGGGCAAGAATTCTGAGAGACTCCTCTGACTGGCTATGTTCACGGCAGATGTGCAGTGGGATTCGATCCCAAAAGCAGATAAAAAGTCACAGTGATGGACTCTGAGGATGGCACCAGGCATACCCTGTTGGTGCTGAGGTGAAGGTAGAGAAGTGCAGTGCAGGCATGTGCTACTGTGCTGTGTGGAACCGGGACAGCCCCACCAGCCTCACTGCCCCCCAGGCAAAAAGCTCTCAGACTCCCTACTCTGTCCTGGCCTGGCAACTTCCACCACCTCCAGGTCCTTTAGGTTCCCCTGGCGTCATGTCTCAGCATCCCAGACTCACCTGGATGCCATATTTGCCAGTCAACTGCAGATAACAGAAGAGACTAAAGTGCCAGACCAACAGTACAAGCTGAGATGGATGGCATGTGTAAATCATGAACTGTATTTTGAACTTAAAATAAGAAAAGTGATATATCTCATTAGTAATGTTTTATAGTGACTGCATGTTGAAATAATATTTGTATATCTCAGACTAAAAAAATATAGTCCTAAAATTGATTTTAAATGTTTATTTTTATTCTTTATAATGCAGCAACTAAAAAAATTTAATTTGTGGCTCAAATTAGTGAGTCACTTTTATTTCTATTTAACTGTTACAGACTAACAATCAAGAATCTGAGTGAAGATTCTCTCGAGTGAAGAAGGCATAAACAAAATATTTCACAAACAATTTCAAGGGTAAAAACTGCAGATTTACCACAAAATGGTTAAAGCTAAGACTGGAAGTCAATTCCCAACTCCAGTCTCTAGCTTGTTGCCCCACCATCCATCAATCACTTTGCAGCAGAGGAGTCAACAGTTAGAGGCACAGGAGACAATATTGCCACTTTCTCAGCCCCCTCGTCCATTAGCAGGCCCACCACTCAGATCACGGTGATAGATAACATTCCTCATGCAGGGTGATGCAATCAGCCCCGGGGAGACATCAGGCCCTCCGCCTTCCACTTCCCCCTAACACCAGCCCATATGGGAATTAGGGCGGATCTCCAGCTGGTCTGCACCTCTGTTCTCTCATCTGCAAAATGATGTGGTTGAAGCTGACAGTATATGGTTCTGACTTCTGTATTAAAGCAGAATCATAAAAATGTGATAACTACATTCACTACCTTCTTACAAAGGCAGTCAAATTCTTGGGGGAAAAAAAACCAACAAAAGAAACAAAAGAAAGGAAAAGAAAAGAAGAGAGTAACCTCTCCTCTGTGTTACTAATCTTCCAGCCCCACCAGGAAACTCCTCCGCTGCTATAAGTGAGGGAAGAAAAGAAGCTCTTTGGGATCTAAGCTGAGTTAAAATACCTTTTCAATTGAAAATTCAAGTTTATGTATAATTCAATAGCATGGTAAAATGATTAATGAAAGGAAAGTCTAAATGATCTGAAGGAAATGAGTTCCTTAGATTATTAACTCACCGTCTATCATCCTAAACTTCTGTTTTTGTGATTAGAAATTTATAATTCAGACATGCCTCTCGTGAAAGAGCCCAGTACCCCCACCCTCTCCTGAAGGCCTAGGTCGAGGCTAAGACCCCCCAGTATGTGGGAGAAGGGGTCGGGGTAGAGGGGGCTGATGTTAATTTCACTCTGTTTACAGGTTGTTCCTTCATTTCATCTTCGCCGTTGTGCTAATAAAACAGAACCCTTTCTTCTTCTTGCCCCCATCTCAGTGTCATATCATTGCATCTTTATTACACCCACAGAACATAGCACAATGTTCCCACATAATGGGAGCTTCCTGAATACTGTTTGGATAAATGAGTCCGCTCAGAGTTCTCTGGTGGCCATATATTCTACGTGGTCTGATCTAAGGTGGAGGACCTTGCACTCCTGTCTTCACATAGAGTGGATGTACCAACAGTGGTGAGGACGCTCCTTCACAATGAGCCAGGGCAGCCACGATCACCCTCCCCAATGGGAGGTTTGACTTGGTGAACTCAGCCAGGCCACAATGGTCTGAGACTCTTCTCAGCAGGGGCTGCAGGCTGCCCTGGAGGAGAGGGAAGTTCATTCAGACATGCGACCATTCTTCCAAGCATTACCTCTTGCTGTCCTTGAAGCCTGTAAGTTGTTTGCTTCCCCCAATTCCCTTTGACAAGTTTTCTCTAATTTTGTAATTCTGTAAAAAATTCTAAGTTTTCCCCTTATTTTTCATCCGGTGTATGGTACAGGTCGCCTAGAGCAACCACAACTTTCCAGTGGTAAAAGGCTGTCAAAAACAGCCACCTGGAATGTGTGGTGTCTCATGTGACAATTTCTACGATGTCCATATATTGGTATCAGGAAAGCCCTGGTCCAGCCCTGCAGCCCTTGCTGCACATTTCATCTGACAACACTGTCAGGATGGAGTCAGGCGTTCCGACGGGCAAATTTGTTGTTGAGATACCTGAACCTTCTACGTCTACCCACACCATTCACAATGCAGGGAAAGAAGACTCGGCCACCTACTATTGTGCCTTCTGGGAGGTGCACATTGGCACACTGATGTTAGAGCCACATCAGTCAATAAATGTTCAGTGGTTCTTCCTTCAATACTATGAACTGGAAAAGCACAGTGACCATTTGT